>NW_026646977.1:900000-1181798 GCF_950005125.1 Chionomys nivalis | reverse complement strand
TTTACGACATGTCAAAGTATTGGTAGAAGTGAGATCAGTGTTCCTTTTCTCTGTAGAATCTTTGTTTTGAAATATAAACATGTTCTTTTGAAAGTGTATTCATATCTTGAAAAGCTTTAGTAAGAAACGCACATGTGTTTCTCTGTAAAGAGAAGCAGATGTTTGCGACATGTCAAATTACTGTTAGAAGTGAGATTAGTTTTCCTTTTCTCTGCAGAAGTTTTACTTTGAAAGATAATAACGTTCTTTTGAATGTGTATTTATTTCATGAAATGCTTTTGTAAGAAAAGCACATGTGTTTTTCTGTAAAGAGAAGCAGTTCTTTGGAACATGTTAAAGTATTGGTAGAAGTGAGATCCGTATTCCTTTTCTCTGTACAAGCTTTACTTTGAAAGATATTCACATTCTTTTGAAAGTGTATTCATTTCTTGAAAAGCTTTAGCATGAAACACACATGTGTATCTTGGTAAGGAGAAGCAGTTGTTTACGACATTCAAAGTATTGTTTGAAGAGAAATCAGTATTCCTTTTCTCTGTAGCAGGTTTACTTTGAAAGAAAATCACATTCTTTTGAAAGGGTGTTCATTTCATAAATAGCTTTAGTAAGAAACGCACATGTGTTTCTCTAAAGAGAGGCCATTTTTTGCGACATGTCAAAGTATTGTTAGAAGAGAGATCAGTGTTCCTTTCTGTGTAGAAGCTTTACTTTGAAAGATAATCACATTCCTTTGAAAGTGTATTCATTTCAGGATTAGCTTTAGTAAGAAACACACGTGTTACTTGGTAAAGAGATTCAATTGTTTCCTAAATGTCAAAGTCTTGTTAGAAGTGAGATCAGTGTTCCATCCTCTGTAGAAGCTTTGCTTTGAATGATAATCACGTTCTTTTGAATGTGTATTCATTTCTTAAAAAGTTTTAGTATGAAACACACATGAGTTTCTCTGTAAAGAAGCAGATGTTTGCAACTGTCAAATATCTATTAGAAGTGAGATCAGTTTTCCTTTTCTCTGTCAAAGCTTTATTTTGAAAGATAATCACGTTTTTTGAAAGTGTATTAGTTTCATATATAACTTTAGTAAGAAACGCACAGTTGTTTCTCTGTAAAGAAAGGCCGTATTATGCATCATGTCAAAATATTTTTAGAAGAGAGATCAGTGTTCCTTTCTCTGTAAAAGCTTTACTTTGAAAGATAATCACATTCTTTTCAAAGTGTATTCATTTCATGAAAAGCATTAGGAAGAAACGCATATGTGTTTCTCTGTAAAGAGAAGCAGTTTTTTCCGACATGTCAAGTATTTTTAGAAGTGAGATCAGTGTTCCTTTTCTCTGTAGAAGCTTTGTTTTGAAGTATAATCATATTCTTTTGAAAGTGTATTCATTTCATGATAAGCTTTAGTAAGAAATGTACATGTGTTTCTCTGTAAAGAAAAGCACTTCTTTTCGACATGTCAAATTACTGTTAGAAGTGAGATCAGTGTTCATTTTCTCTGTGGAAGCTTTATTTTGAAATATAGTCACGTTCTTTTGAAAATGTATTCATTTCTAGAAATACTTTAGTAATAATGCTCCTGTGTGTCTTGGTAAAGAGAAGCAGTTGTTTCTGACATGTCAAAGTCTTGTTAGAAGTGTGATCAGTATTCATTTCTCTGTAGAAGCTTTACTTTGAAAGATAATCACATTCTTTGAAAGTGTATTCATTTCATTAATAGCTTTAGTAAGAAACGCACAAGTGTTTCTCTGTAAAGAGAAGCTGTTGTTTGCGACATGTCAAAGTATTGTTAGAAGTGAGATCAGTGTTCCATTCTCTGTAGAAGCTTTGCTTTGCAATACAATTGGTTCTTTAAAAAGTGTATTCATTTCTTTAAAAACTTTAGTAAGAAACGCACATGTGTTTCTTGGTAATGAGAAGCAGTTGTTTGCGACATGTCAATGTCCTATTAGACCTGAGATCAGTGTTGCTTTTCTCTGTAGAAGCTTTAATTTGAAAGATAACCACATTCTTTGAAAGTGTATTTATTTCATAAATAGCTTTAGTAAGAAACGCACATGTGTTTCTCTGTAAAGAGAGGCCATTTTTTGCGACATGTCAAAGTATTGTTATTAGTGAGATCAGTGTTCCTTTTCTCTGTACAAGCTTTACATTGAAAGATAATCACGCTATTTTGAAACTGTATTCTTTCCTGAAAAGCTTTAGTTAAAACGCACTTGTGTTACTTGGTAAGGAGAAGCAGTTGTTTGCGACATGTCAAAGTGTTGTTTGAAGTGAGGTCAATATTCCTTTTCTAGGTACAAGATTTACTTTGAAAGATAATCACATTCTTTTGAAAGTGTATTCATTTCCTGAAAAGCTTTAGTAACTAACACACATGTGTTTCTTGATAAAGAGAAGCAGTTTTTTGCGACATGTCAACGTCTTGTTAGAAGTGATATCAGTGTTCCTTTTCTTTGTACAAGCTTTACTTTGAAGGATAATCACATTCTTTTGAAAGTGTATACATTTCTTGAACAGCTTTAGTTAGAAACACATGTGTTTCTTGGTAAAGAGAAGCAGTTGTTTGCGACATGTCAAAGTATTGTTAGAAGTGAGATCAGTTTACCTTTCTCTGTACAACTTTACTTTGAAAGATAATCATATTCTTCTGAAAGTGTATTCATTTCATTAATAGCTTTAGTAAGAAACGCACAAGTGTTTCTCTGTAAAGAGAAGCAGTTGTTTGCGACATGTCAAAGTATTGTTAGAAGTGAGATCAGTGTTCCATTCTCTGTAGAAACTCTGCTTTGAAATATAATCATGTTCTTTTAAAAGTGTATTCATTTCTTTAAAACTTTAGTAAGCAAAGCACATGTGTTACTTGGTTAGGAGAAGCAGTTGTTTGGGACATGTCAAAATATTGTTTGAAGTGAGATCAATATTCCTTTTCTCTGTACAAGCTTTAATTTGAAAGATAATCACGTTCTTTTGAAAGTGTATACATTTCTTGAAAATCTTTAGTAAGAAACATACATGTATTTCTCTCTAAAGAAAAGCAGTTGTTTGTGACATGTCAAATTACTGTTAAAAATGAGAACAGTTTTCTTTTCTCTCTACAAGCTTTACTTTGAAAGATAATCTCATTGTTTTGAAAGTGTATTCATTTCAAAAATAGCTTTAGTAAGAAACGCACAACTGTTTCTCTGTAAAGAAAAGCCATTTTTTGTGACATGTCAAAGTATTTTTGGAAGAGAGATAAGTGTTCCTTTCTCTGTAGAAGCTTTACTTTGAAAGATAATCACATTTATTTCAAAGTGTATTCATTTCATGAAAAGCTTTAGGAAGAAACACACATGTGATTCCCTGTAAAGAGAAGCAGTTGTTTGCGACGTGTCAAATTATTGTTAGAAGTGATATCAATGTTCCTTTTCTCCGTAGAAGCTTTACTTTGAAAGAAAGTCACATTCTTTGGAAAGTGTATTCATTTTATAAATAGCTTTAGTAAGAAACACACGTCTTTCTGTGTAAAGAAAAGTTGTTTGCGACATGTCAAATTACTGTTAGAAGTGAGATCAGTGTTCCTTTTCTCTGTAGAAGCTATGCTTTGAAATATAATCACGTTCTTTTGAAAGTGTATTCATTTCTTGAAAAGCTTTACTAAGAAACCCACGTGTATCTTGTTAAAGAGAAGCAATTGTTTGCGACATGTCAAAGTATTGTTTGAAGTGAGATCAGTATTCCTTTTCTCTGTAGAAGCTTTATTTGAAAGATAATCACATTCTTTTGAAAGTGTATTCATTTCTTGAAATGCTTTAGTAAGAAACGCACATGTCTTTTTCTGTAAAGCAAAGCAGTTCTTTGTGACATGTCAAAGGCTTGTTAGAAGTGAGATCCGTGTTCCTTTTCTCTGTAGAATCTTTGCTTTTAGATATAATCACGTTCTTTTTAAAGTGTATTCATTTTAGGAAAAGCTTTATTAAGAAATGCACATGTGCTTCTCCTTATAGAGAAGCAGATTTTTCCGACATATCTATTACTGTTTGAAGTGAGATCAGTTTTCCTTTTCTCTGTAGAAGCTTTACTTTGGAAGATAATCACATTGTTTTGAAAGAGTTCATTTCAAAAATAGCTTTAGTAAGAAACGCAAAAGTGTTTCTTTGTAAAGAAAAGCAGTTGTTTGCAACATGGCAAATTACTGTTAGAAGTGAGATCAGTGTTACTTTTCTCTGTAGAAGCTTTGCTTTGAAATATAATCATGTTCTTTTGAAAGTGTATTCATCTCTTGAAAAGCTTTATTAAGAAACACATGTGTTTCTTGGTAAAGAGAAGCAGTTTTTGCTACATGTCAAAGTCTTTTTAGAAGTGAGATCAGTGTTCCTTTTCTCTATAGAAGCTTTACTTTGGAAGATAATCACGTTTTTTTGAAAGTGCATTTATTTCATGAAATACTTTTGTAAGAAACACACATGTGTTTCTCTGTAAGGAGAAGCAGTTGTTTTCGACATGTCAAAGTATTGTTAGAAGTGAGATCAGTAGTCATTTTCTGTGTGCAAGCTTTAATTTGAAATATAATCACGTTCTTTTGAAAGTGTATTTATTTCTTTAAATGCTTTAGTAATAACACACATGTGTTTCTTGGTAAGGAAAGGCAGTTGTTTCTGACATGTCAAAGCCTTGTTAGAGAAGTGAGATCAGTATTCATTTCTCTTTAGAAACTTTACTTTGAAAGATAATCACATTCTTTGAAAGTGTATTCATTTCATAAATAACTTAAGTAAGAAACGCACAACTGTTCCTTGTAAAGAGAAGCCATTGTTTACGACATGTCAAAGTATTGTTAGAAGTGAGATCAGTGTTCCTTTTCTCTGTAGAATCTTTGTTTTGAAATATAAACATGTTCTTTTGAAAGTGTATTCATATCTTGAAAAGCTTTAGTAAGAAACGCACATGTGTTTCTCTGTAAAGAGAAGCAGATGTTTGCAACATGTCAAATTACTGTTAGAAGTGAGATTAGTTTTCCTTTTCTCTGCAGAAGTTTTACTTTGAAAGATAATAACGTTCTTTTGAATGTGTATTTATTTCATGAAATGCTTTTTTAAGAAAAGCACATGTGTTTTTCTGTAAAGAGAAGCAGTTCTTTGGAACATGTTAAAGTATTGGTAGAAGTGAGATCCGTATTCCTTTTCTCTGTACAAGCTTTACTTTGAAAGATATTCACATTCTTTTGAAAGTGTATTCATTTCTTGAAAAGCTTTAGCATGAAACACACATGTGTATCTTGGTAAGGAGAAGCAGTTGTTTACGACATTCAAAGTATTGTTTGAAGTGAAATCAGTATTCCTTTTCTCTGTAGCAGGTTTACTTTGAAAGAAAATCACATTCTTTTGAAAGGGTGTTCATTTCATAAATAGCTTTAGTAAGAAACGCACATGTGTTTCTCTAAAGAGAGGCCATTTTTTGCGACATGTCAAAGTATTGTTAGAAGAGAGATCAGTGTTCCTTTCTGTGTAGAAGCTTTACTTTGAAAGATAATCACATTCCTTTGAAAGTGTATTCATTTCAGGATTAGCTTTAGTAAGAAACACACGTGTTACTTGGTAAAGAGATTCAATTGTTTCCTAAATGTCAAAGTCTTGTTAGAAGTGAGATCAGTGTTCCATCCTCTGTAGAAGCTTTGCTTTGAATGATAATCACGTTCTTTTGAATGTGTATTCATTTCTTAAAAAGTTTTAGTATGAAACACACATGAGTTTCTCTGTAAAGAAGCAGATGTTTGCAACTGTCAAATATCTATTAGAAGTGAGATCAGTTTTCCTTTTCTCTGACAAAGCTTTATTTTGAAAGATAATCACGTTTTTTGAAAGTGTATTAGTTTCATATATAACTTTAGTAAGAAACGCACAGTTGTTTCTCTGTAAAGAAAGGCCGTATTATGCATCATGTCAAAGTATTTTTAGAAGAGAGATCAGTGTTCCTTTCTCTGTAAAAGCTTTACTTTGAAAGATAATCACATTCTTTTCAAAGTGTATTCATTTCATGAAAAGCATTAGGAAGAAACGCATATGTGTTTCTCTGTAAAGAGAAGCAGTTTTTTCCGACATGTCAAGTATTTTTAGAAGTGAGATCAGTGTTCCTTTTCTCTGTAGAAGCTTTGCTTTGAAGTATAATCATATTCTTTTGAAAGTGTATTCATTTCATGATAAGCTTTAGTAAGAAATGTACGTGTTTCTCTGTAAAGAAAAGCACTTCTTTTCGACATGTCAAATTACTGTTAGAAGTGAGATCAGTGTTCATTTTCTCTGTGGAAGCTTTATTTTGAAATATAGTCACGTTCTTTTGAAAGTGTATTCATTTCTAGAAATGCTTTAGTAATAATGCTCATGTGTGTCTTGATAAAGAGAAGCAGTTGTTTCTGACATGTCAAAGTCTTGTTAGAAGTGTGATCAGTATTCATTTCTCTGTAGAAGCTTTACTTTGAAAGATAATCACATTCTTTGAAAGTATATTCATTTCATAAATAGCTTAAGTAAGAAACACACAAGTGTTTCTCTGTAAAGAGAAGCCGTTGTTTGTGACATGTCAAAGTATTGTTAGAAGTTAGATCAGTGTTCCTTTACTCTGTAGAATCTTTGATTTGAAAGATAATCAAGTTCTTTTGAAAATGTATTCATTTCTTGAAAAGCTTTTGTTGGAAACGCACATGTGTTCCTTGGTAAAGAGAAGCAGTAGTTTGCGACATGTCAAAGTATTCTTAGAACTGAGATCAGTATTCCTTTTCTCTGTAAAAGCTTTAATTTGAAAGATAATCACATTGTTTTGAAAGTGTATTCATTTCATAAATAGCTTTAGTAAGAATCTCACAAGTGTTTATCTGTAAGAGAAGCAGTTGTTTGCAACATGTCAAATTACTGTTAGATGTGAGATCATTGTTCCTTTTCTCTGTACAAACTTTACTTTGAAAGATGATCACATTCTTTTTAAAGTATATTCATTTCTTGAAAAGCTTTAGTTAAAAACAGACATGTGTTTCTTGGTAAGGAGAAGCAGTTGTTTGCAACATGTCAAAGTATTGTTAGAAGTAAGATCAGTGTTCCTTTTCTCTGTAGAAGCTTTACTTTGAAAGATAATCATGTTCCTTTGAAAATGTAATCATTTCTTGAAAAGCCTTGGTTGGAAATGCACATGTGTTTCTTGGTAATGTGAAGCAGTTGTTTGCAACATTTCAAAATATTGTTAGACGTGAGATCAGTATTCCTTTTTTCTGTACAACCTTTAGATTGAAAGATAATCATGTTCTTTTGAAAGCGTATTTCAAGAAAAGCTTTAGTAAGAAATGTGTATGTGTTTCTTGGTAAAGAGAAGCCGATGTTTGCTACATATCAAAGTATTGTTAGAATGGAGATCAGTGTTACTTGTCACTGTACAAGCTTTACTTTGAAAGATAAGCACATTCTTTTGAAAGGGTTTCCATTTCTTTAAAAGCTTTAGTAAGAAACGCACGTGTTTCTCTCTAAAGAGAAGCAGTTGTTTGCGCCATGTAAAATTACTGTTCAAAGTGAAATCAGTGTTCCTTTTCTCTGTACAAGCTTTATTTTGAAAGATAATCACGTTCATTTGAAAGTATATTCATTTCTTAAAATGTTTTAGTAAGAAAGACACATGTGTTTCTTGAAAAGGAGAAGCACTAGCCGGGCGGTGGTGGCGCACGCCTTTAATCCCAGCACTCGGGAGGCAGAGGCAGGCGGATCTCTGTGAGTTCGAGACCAGCCTGGTCTACAAGAGCTAGTTCCAGGACAGGCTCCAAAACCACAGAGAAACCTTGTCTCGAAAAACCAAAAAAAAAAGAAAAGAAAAAAAAAGGAGAAGCACTTGTTTGCGACTTGTCAAAGTATTTTTGAAGTGAGATCAATATTCTTTTTCTCTGGAGAAGCTTTACTTTGAAAGATAATCATGTTCTTTGAAAAGTGAATTCATTTCTGAAAAGCTTTAGTTAGAAACAAACATGTGTTTCTTAGTAAAGAGAAGAAGTTGGTTGCGACGTGTCAAAGTATTGTTAGAAGTGAGATCAGTGTACCATTTCTCTGTAAAAGCTTTACTTTGAAAGATAATCACATTCTTTTGAAAGTGCATTCATTTATGAAAAGCTTTATTAAGAAACGCAAAATTTTTCTCTGTGAAGAGAAGTACTTTTTTGCGACATGTCAAGTTATTGTTAGAATTGAGATCAGTGGTGCTTTTCTCAGCACAAGCTTTACTTTGAAAGATAATTGCGTTCCTTTGAAAGTTTATTAATTTCACGAAAGCTTTAGTAAGAAACGCACATGTCTTTCTTTGTAAAGACAAGCAGTTGTTTGCTACATGTGAAAGCATTGTTAGAACTGAGATCAGTGTTCCTTTTCTCAGCACAAGCCTTACTTAGAAAGATAATCACGTTCTTTTGAAAGTTTATTTATTTCTCGAAAGCTTTAGTAAGAAACTCACATGTGTTTCTATGTGAAGACAAGCAGTTGTTTGCTAAATATGAAAGCATTGTTAGAACTGAGATCAGTGTTCCTTTTCTCAGTACAAGCTTTACTTTGAAAGATAATTGCGTTCTTTTGAAAGTTTTTAATTTCAAGAAAGCTCCAGTACCAAACACATATGTGTTTCTTTGTAAAGACAAGCAGTTTGCTACGTGTGAAAGCATTGTTAGAACTGAGATCAGTGTTCCTTTTATCAGTGCAAGCTTTAGTTTGAAAGATAATTGCGTTCTTTGAAAGTTTATTAATTTCACGAAAGCTTTACTATGAAACGCACATTTGTTTCTGAGTAAAGACAAGCAGTTGTTTGCTATGTGAGAAAGAATTGTTAGAACTGAGATCAGTGTTCCTTTTCTCAGTACAAGCTTTATTTGAAAGATAATCGCATTCTTTTGAAAGTTTATTAATTTCATAAAAGCTTTAGTAAAAAACGCACATGCGTTTCTTTGTAAAGACAAGCAGTTGTTTGCTATGTGTGAAACACTGTTCGAACTGAGATCAGTGTTCCTTTTTTCAGTACAAGTTTACTTTGAAAAAAATGGCGTTCTTTGGAAAGTTTATTAATTACATGAAAGCTGTAGTAAGAAACGCTCATGTGTTTCTTTGTAAAGACAAGCAGTTGTTTGCTACGTGTGAAACATTGTTAGAACTGAGATCAGTGTTCCTTTTTTCAGTACAAGTTTACTTTGAAAGGAAATCGCGTTCTTTTGAAAGTTTTTAATTTCACGATAGCTTTAGTAAGAAACGCACATGTGTTTCTTTGTAAAGACAAGCAGTTGTTTGCTACGTGTGAAAGCATTGTTAGAACTGAGATCTCTGTTCCATTTCTCAGTACAAGCTTTACTTTGAAAGATAAATGCGTTCTTTTGAAAGTTTATTAATTTCACGAAAGCTTTAGTAAGAAACACACATGTGTTTCTTTGTAGAGACAAGCAGTTGTTTGCTACGTGTGAAAGCATTGTTAGAACTGAGATCAGTGTTCGTTTTCTCAGTGCAGTCTTTAATTTGAAAGATAATTTCATTCTTTTGAAAGTGTATTACTTTTACGAATGCTTTAGTAAGAAACGTACAGGTGTTCATTTGTAAAGGTAAGAGTTGTATGCTAGGTGTGAAAGCACTGTTAGAACTGAGATCAGTGTTCCTTTTCTCAGTACAAGCTTTACCTTGAAAGATAATCGCGTTCTTTTGAAAGTTTATAAATTTCACGAAAGCTTTAGTAAGAAACGCAGATGTGTTTCTTTCTAAAGAAAACCGCTGTTTGCTACGTGTGAAAGCATTCTTAGAACTGACATCAGTTTTCCTTTTCTCAGTACAAGCTTTACTTTGAAAGATAATCGGGTTCTTTTGCAACATTGTTAATTTCACAAAAGATTTAGTAAGAAACGCACATGTGTTTCTGTGTAAAGACAAGCAGTTGTTTCCTACATGTGAAAGGATTGTTAGAACTGAGATCAGTGATCCTTTTCTCAATACAAGCATTACTTTGAAAGATAATCGCGTTCATTTGAAAGTTTATTAATTTCAAGAATGCTTTAGTACCAAACGCACATATGTTTCTTTGTAGAGACAAGCAGTTGTTTGCTACGTGTGAAAGCATTGTTAGAACTGAGATCAGTGTTCCTTTTCTCAGTACAAGCTTTACTTTTAAAGATAATCACGTTCCTTGAAAGTTATTGATTTCACGAAAGCTTTAGTAACAAACGCACATGTGTTTCTCTGTAAAGACAAGAGGTTGTTTGCTACTTGTGAAAGCATTATTAGAACTGAGATTAGTGTTCCTTTTAAGTACAAGCTTTACTTCGAAAGATAAATGCGTTCTTTGCAAGTTTATTAATTTCACGAAAGCTTTAGTAAGAAACGAACATGTGTTTCTTTGTAAAGACAAGGAGTTGTTTGCTACGTGTAAAAACATTGTCATAACTGAGATCAGTGTTCATTTTCTCAGTACAAGCTTTACTTTGAAAGATAATCGCGTTCTTTTGAAAGTTTATTAATTTCACAAAGCTTTAGTACCAAATGCACATGAGCTTCTTTGTAAAGACAAGCAGTTGTTTCCTACGTGTGAAAGCATTGTTAGAACTGAGATCAGTGTTCCTTTTCTCAGTACAACCTTTACTTTGAAAGATAATCGCGTTGTTTTGAAAGATTATCAATTTCACGAAAGCATTAGTACCAAACACCCATGTTTTTCTTGGTATAGACAAGCAGTTGTTTGGTACGTGTGAAAGCATTGTTAGAACTGAGATCAGTGTTCCTTTTCTCAGTACAAGCTTTACTTTTAAAGATAATCGCGTTCCTTGAAAGTTATTGATTTCACGAAAGCTTTAGTAAGAAACGAAAGTGTTTCTTTGTAAAGACAAGGAGTTGTTTGCAACGTGTGAAAGCATTGTCAGAAATGAGATCAGTGTTCTTTTCTCAGTACAAGCTTTACTTTGAAAGATAATCGCGTTCTTTTGAAAGTTTATTAATTTCATGAAAGCTTAGTAAGAAAAGAACATGTGTTTCTTTGTAAAGCCCAGCAGTTGTTTGCTACATGTGAAAGCATTGTTAGAACTGAGATCAGTGTTCCTTTTCTCAGTACAATCTTTACTTTGAAATTCCATCACGTTCTTTTATAGTTTATTAATTTCACGAAAACTTTAGTAAGAATCGCACATGTGTTTCTTTGTAAAGGCAAGCAGTTGTTTGCTATGTGTGATATAATTTTTAGAACTGAGATCAGTGTTCCTTTTCTCAGTACAACCTTTACTTAGAAAGATAATCGTGTTCTTTTCAAAGATTATCAATTTCAGGAAAGCATTAGTACAAAATGCACAAGTGTTTCTTGGTAAAGACAAGCAGTTGTTTGCTACGTGTGAAAGCATTGTTATAACTGAGATCAGTCTTCCGTTTCTCAGTGCAAGCTTTACGTTGAAAAATAATCTTGTTCTTTTGAAAGTTACTGATTTCACGAAAGTTTTAGTACAAAATGCACATGTGTTTCTTTGTAAAGACAAGCAGTTGTCTGCTATGTGTGATAGAATTGTTAGAACTGAGGTCGGTGTTCCTTTTCTCAGTACAAGCTTTACTTTGAAAGATAATCATGTTCTTTTGAAAGATTATCAATTTCACGAAAGCATTAGTACCAAATGCACATGTGTTTCTTGGTAAAGACAAGCAGTTGTTTGCTATGTGTCAAAGCATTGTTAGAACTGAGATCAGTGTTCCGTTTGTCAGTACAAGCTTTACTTTGAAAGATCATCGCGTTCTTTTGAAAGTTGTTAATTTCACGAAAGCTTTACTACCAAACGCACATGTGTTTCTTTGTAAAGACAAGCAGTTGTTTGCTAAGTGTAAAAGCATTATTAGAACTGAGATCCGTGTTCCTTTTCTCAGTACAAGCTTTACTTTGAAAGATAATCACGTTCTTTTGAAAGTTTATTAATTTCACGAAAGCTTTCGTAAGAAACGAATATGTGTTTCTTTGTAAAGCCAAGCAGTTGTTTGCTACCTGTGAAAGCATTGTTAAAACTGAGATCAGTGTTCCTTTTCTCAGTACAAGCTTTACTTTGAAAGATAATTGCGTTCTTTTGAAAGTTTATTAATTTCACAAAGCTTTAGTACCAAACGCACATGAGTTTCTTTGTAAAGACAAAGAGTTGTTTGATACGTGTGAAACCACTGTTAGAACTGAGATCAGTGTTCCTTTTCTCAGTACAAGCTTTACTTTGAAAGATAATCGTGTTCTTTTGAAAGTTATTGATTTCATGAAAGCTTCAGTACCAAACGCACATGTGTTTCCTTGTACAGACAAGCAGTTTTTTGCTATATGTGAAATCATTTTGAGAACTGAGATCAGGGTTCCTTTTCTCAGAACAAGCTTCACTTCGAAAGATAATCGCGTTCTTTTGAAAGTTTATTAATTTCATGAAAGCTTTAGTAAGAAAAGAACATGTGTTTCTTTGTAAAGCCAAGCAGTTGTTTGCTACATGTGAAAGCATTATTCGAACTGAGATCAGTGTTCCTTTTCTCAATATGAGCTTTACTTTGAAATTTCATCGCGTTCTTTTGAAAGTTTATTAATTTCACATAAGCTTTAGGAAGAAACGCACATGTGTTTCTTTGTAAAGGCAAGCAGTTGTATGCTATGTGTGAGTGAATTGTTAGAACTGAGATCAGTGTTCCTTTCTCAGTACAAGATTTACTTTGAAAGATAATCATGTTCTTTTGAAAGATAATCAATTTCACGAAAGCATTTGTACCAAACGCACATGTGTTTTTTGGTAAAGACAAGCAGTTGTTTGCTACGTGTGAAAGCATTGTTAGAACTGAGATCAGTGTTCCTTTTCTCAGTACAAGCCTTACTTTGAAAGATAATTGCGTTCTTTTGAAAGTTTATTAATTTCACAAAGCTTTAGTACCAAACGCACATGAGTTTCTTTGTAAGGACTAAGAGTTGTATGCTACGTGTGAAACCATTGTTAGAACTGAGATCAGTGTTCCTTTTCTCAGTACAAGCTTTACTTTGAATGATAATATTGTACTTTTGAAAGATTATTAATTTCACGAAAGCATTAGTACCAAACGCACATGTGTTTCTTGGTAATGACAAGCAGTAGTTTGCTACGTGTGAAAGCATTGTAAGAACTGAGATCAGTGTTCCTTTTCTCAGTACAAGCTTTACTTTGAAAGATAATCGCGTTGTTTTGAAAGTTTATTCATTTCACGAATGCTTTAGTAAGAAACGCACATGTGTTTTTTTGTAAAGACAAGCAGTATTTTGCTATGTGTCAAAGTCTTGTTAGAACTAAGGTCAGTGTTCCGTTTCTCAGTACAAGCATTACTTTGAAAGATAATCGTGTTCTTTTGAAAATTATCAATTTCACGAAAGCATTAGTACCAAAAGCACATGTGTTTCTTGGTAAAGAAAAGCAGTTGTTTCCTACGTGTGAAGCATTGTTAGAACTGAGATCAGTGTTCCTTTCTCAGTACAAGCTTTACTTTGAAAGATAATCGCGTTCTCTTGAAAGTTTATTAATTTCACGAAAGCTTTAGTAAGAAACGAACATGTGTTTCTTTGTAAAGACAAGGAGTTGTTTGCTACGTGTGAAAGCATTGTCAGAACTGAGATCAGTGTTCCTTTTCTCAGTACAAGCTTTACTTTGAAAGATAATCGCGTTCTTTTGAAAGTTTATTAATTTCCCAAAGCTTTATTACCAAACGCACATGAGTTTCTTTGTAAAGACAAGCAGTTGTTTGGTACGAGTGAAAGCATTGTTAGAACTGAGATCAGTGTTCCTTTTCTCAGTACAAGCTTTACTTTGAAAGATAATCGCGTTCTTTTGAAAGTTTATTAATTTTACAAAGCTTTAGTACCAAACGCACATGAGTTTCTTTGTAAAGACAAGCAGTTGTTTGCTGCATATGAAAGCATTGTTAGAACTGAGATCAGTGTTCCTTTTCTCAGTACAAGCTTTACTTTCATAGATAATCATGTTCTTTTGAAAGTTATTAATTTCATGAAAGCTTTAGTACCAAAGGCACATGTGTTTCTTTGTAAAGACAAGCAGTTGTTTGCTACGTGTTAAAGCATTGTTTGAACTGAGATCAGTGTTCTTTTCTCAGTACAAGCTTTACTTTGAAAGATAATCGCGTTCTTTTGAAAGTTTATTAATTTCATGAAAGCCTTAGTAAGAAAAGAACATGTGTTTCTTTGTAAAGCCAAGCAGTTGTTTGCTACGTGTGAAAGCATTATTCGAACTGAGATCAGTGTTCCTTTTCTCAGTACAAGCTTTACTTTGAAATTTCATCGCGTTCTTTTGATAGTTTATTAATTTCACATAAGCTTTAGTAAGAAACGCACATGTGTTTCTTTGTAAAGGCAAGCAGTTGTATGCTATGTGTGATAGAATTGTTAGAACTGAGATCAGTGTTCCTTTTCTCAGTACAAGATTTACTTTGAAAGATAATAATGTTCTTTTGAAAGACAATCAATTTCACGAAAGCATTAGTACCAAACGCACATGTGTTTCTTGGTAAAGACAAGCAGTTGTTTGCTACGTGTGAAAGCATTGATAGAACTGAGATCAATGTTACTTTTCTCAGTACAACCTTTACTTTGAAATATAATCGCGTTTTTTTGAAAGTTTATTAATTTCACAAAGCTTTATACCAAACGCACATGAGTTTCTTTGTAAAGACAAGTAGTTTTTTGCTATGTGTGAAAGCATTGTTAGAACTGAGATCAGTATTCTGTTTCTCAGTACAAGCTTTACGTTGAAAGATAATCGTGTTCTTTTGAAAGTTACTGATTTCAGGAAAGCTTTAGTACCAAACGCACATGTGTTTCTTTGTAAAGACAAGCAGTTTTTTGCTACGTGTATAAGCAATGTTAGAACTGAGATCAGTGTTCCGTTTCTCAGTACAAGCATTACTTTGAAAGATATTCGTGTTCTTTTGAAAGTTTATTAATTTCACAAAGCTTTATTACCAAACGCACATGAGTTTCTTTGTAAAGACTAGCAGTTGTTTGCTACGTGTGAAAGCATGGTTAGAATTGAGATCAGTGTTCCTTTTCTCAGTACAACCTTTACTTTGATAGATAATCATATTCTTTTGAAAGTTATTAATTTCACTATTAGCCTTAGTACCAAACGCACATGAGTTTCTTTGTAAAGACAAGCAGTTGTTTGCTACGTGAGAAAGCATTGTCAGAACTGATATCAGTGTTCCTTTTCTCAGTACAAGCTTTATTTGAAAGATACTCGCGTTCTTTTGAAAGTTTATTAATTTCACGAAAGCTTTAGTAAGAAACGAACATGTGTTTCTTTGTAAAGCCAAGCAGTTGTTTGCTACATGTGAAAGCATTGTTAGTACTGAGATCAGTGTTCCTTTTCTCAGTAGAAGCTTTACTTTGAATGATCATCGCGTTCTATTGATTGTTTATTAATTTCTTGTAGGGACATAGACCAACCCATTGGTGGCGTGTTCGCCTCGGGCTAATGTTTATGGATAAATCTGCCGGGAGTGAGCCCAGCAGCCCTATTTCTTTTGCTCCGCTTTTCCAGTGCTCCACGGGAACCTGTGGTCCTGTAAGTCTATTTCCTTAAAAGCTGTATATATCTATATAATCTGTCTACATTCATTTGCGCCGCCACAATTTCTAAAAAGCTTTTGTAAGAAATGCACATGTGTTTCTTTGTAAAGACAAGCAGTTGTTTGCTACGTGTGAAAACATTGTTTGAATTGAGATCAGTGTTCCTTTTCTCAGTACAAGCTTTACTTTGAAAGATAATCGTATTCTATTGAAAGTTATTATTTCACAATAGCTTTAACACCAAACGCACATGTGTTTCTTTGTAAAGTCAAGCAGTTGTTTGCAACGTGTAGAAGCAGTATTAGAACAGAGATCAGTGTTCCTTTTCTCAGTACAAGCTTTACTTTGAAAGATCTACGCATCCTTTTGAAAGATTATTAATTTTACCAAAGCTTTAGTAAGAAACGCACATTTGTTTCTTTGTAAAGTCAAGCAGTTGTTTGGCACGTGTGAAAGCATTGTTAGAACTGAAATCAGAGTTCCTTCTCTCAGTACAAGCATTAATTTGATAGATAATCATGTTCTCTTGAAAGTTTATTAATTTCACGAAAGCTTCAGTAAGAAACGCACAAGTGTTTCTTTGTAAAGACAAGCAGTTGTTTGCTATGTGTCAAAGCATTGTTAGAACTGAGATCAGTGTTCTATTTCTCAGTACAAGCTTTACTTTGAAGGATCATCGCGTTCTTTTGAAAGATTATTAATTTCATAATGCTTTAGTACCAAACGCACATGAGTTTCTTTGTAAAGCCAAGCCGTTGTTTGCTACGTGTCAAAGCATTGTTAGAACTGAGATCAGTGTTCCTTTTCTCAGTACAAGCTTTACTTTGAAAGATAATCGCGTTCTTTTGAAAGTTTATTAATTTTACGAAAGCTTTAGTAAGAAACGCACATGTGTTTCTTTGTGAAGACAAGCAATGGTTTGCCACGTGTGAAAGCATTGTTAGATCTGAAATCAGTGTTACTTCTCTCAGTACAAGCATTACTTTGATAGATAATCACCTTCTTTTGAAAGGTTATGAATTTCACGAAAGCTTTAGTACCAAACGCACATGTGTTTCTTGGTATAGACAAGCGGTAGTTTGCTACGTGTGAAAGCATTGTTAGAACTGAGATCAGTGTTCCTTTTCTAAGTACAATCTTTACTTTGAAAGATAATCGCGTTCTTTGAAAGTTATAAATTTCACGAATGCTTTAGTACCAAACGCATATGTGTTTCTTTGTAAAAACAAGCAGTTGTTTGCTACGTGTGAAAGCATTGTTAGAACTGAGATCAGTGTTACTTTTCTCAGTACAAGCTTTACTTTGAAAGAAAATCGCGTTCTTTTGAAAGTTTATTAATTTCACAAAATCTTTAGTAAGAAACGCACATGTGTTTCTTTGTAAAGACAAGCAGTTGTTTGCTACGTGTGACCACATTGTTACAACTGAGATCAGTGTTCTTTTTCTCAGTACAAGCTTTACTTTGAAAGATAATCACGTTCTTTTGAAAGTTTATTAATTTCACGAAATCTTCAGTATGAAACGCACGTGTTTCTTTGTAAAGACAAGCAGTTGTTTGCTATGTGTCAAAGCATTGTCAGAACTGAGATCAGTGTTCCGTTTCTCAGTACAAGCTTTACTTTGAAAGATCATCGAGTTCTTTTGAAAGTTGTTAATTTCTCGAAAGCTTTAGTACCAAACGCACATGTGTTTCTTTGTAAAGACAAGCAGTTGTGTGCTACGTGTGAAAGCATGCTTAGAAATGAGATCAGTGTTCCTTTTCTCAGTACAAGTCTTACTTTGAAAGATAATCGCGTTCTTTTGAAAGTTTATTAATTTCACGAAAGCTTAAGTAAGAACATGTGTTTCATTGTAAAGACAAAGAGTTGTTTGCTACGTGTGAAAGCATTGTCAGAACTCAGATCATTCTTCCTTTTCTCTGGACAAGCTTTACTTTGAAAGATAATCGTTTTCTTTTGAAAGTTATTAATTTCACGAAAGCTTTAGTACCAAACGACATGTGTTTCTTGGTAAAGACAACCAGTTTTTTGCTACGTGGGAAAGCATTGATAGAACTGAGATCAGTGTTCCTTTTCTCAGTACAAGCTTTACTTTGAAAGGTCAACACTTTCTTTTGAAAGTTTATTGATTTTAAGAAAGCTTTAATAAGAAATGCACCTGTGTTTCTTGGTAAAGACAAGCAGTTGTTTGCTATGTGTGAAAGCATTGTTGGAACTGAGATCAGTGTTCCTTTTCTCAGTACAAGCTTTACTTTGAAATATCATCGCGTTCATTTGAAAGTTTATTAATTTCACAAAGCTTTAGTACCAAAAGCACATGAGTTTCTTTGTAAAGCCAAGCAGTTGTTTGCAACGTGTCAAAGCATTGTTAGAACTGAGATAAGTGTTCCTTTTTTCAGTACAAGCTTTACTTTGATAGATAATCGTATTCTATTGAAAGTTATTAATATCACAATAGCTTTAGTACCAAACGCACATGTGTTTCTTTGTAAAGACAAGCAGTTGTTTGCTATGTTTGAAAGCATTGTCAGAACTGAGAGCAGTGTTCCTTTTCTCAGTACAAGCTTTACTTTGAAAGATCATCATATTCTTTTGAAAGTTATTAATTATACGAAAGCTTTAGTAAGAAACGCACATGTGTTTTTTGTAAAGACAAGCAGCTCTTTGGCACGTGTGAAAGCATTGTTAGAACTCAAATCAGAGTTTCTTCTCTCAGTACAAGCATTAATTTGATAGATAATCGTGTTCTCTTGAAAGTTTATTAATTTCACGAAAGTTTTAGTTCAAAACGCACATGTGATCTTTGTAAAGACAAGCAGTTGTTTGCTACGTGTGATAGCATTGTTAGAACTGGGGTCAGTGTTCCTTTTCTAAGTACAAGCTTTACTTTGATGGATAATCGCTTCTTTTGAAAGTTTATTATTTTCACAAAGCTTTAGTACCAAACGCACATGAGTTTCTTTGTAAAGACAAGCAGTTGTTTGCTACATGAGAAAGCATTGTCAGAACTGATATCAGTGTTCCTTTTCTCAGTACAAGCTTTATTTGAAAGATACTCGTGTTCTATTGAAAATTTATTAATTTCACGAAAGCTTTAGTAAGAAACGAACATGTGTTTCTTTGTAAAGCCAAGCAGTTGTTTGCTACGTGTGAAAGCACTGTTAGAACTGAGATCAGTGTTACTTTTTTCAGTACATGATTAACTTTGAAAGAAAATCGCGTTCTTTTGAAAGTTTATTAATTTCACGAAATCTTTAGTAAGAAACGCACATGTGTTTCTTTGTAAAGACAAGCAGTTGTTTGCTATGTGTCAAAGCATTCTAAGAACTGAGATCAGTGTTCCGTTTCTCAGTACAAGTTTTACTTTGAAAGATAATCGCATTCTTTTGAAAGTTTATTAATTTCACGAAAGCTTAAGTAAGAAAAGAACATGTGTTTCATTGTAAAGACAAAGAGTTGTTTGCTACGTGTGAAAGCATTGTCAGAACTCAGATCAGTCTTCCTTTTCTCTGGACAAGCTTTACTTTGAAAGATAATCGTGTTCTTTTGAAAGTTATTAATTTCACGAAAGCTTTAGTACCAAACGGACATGTGTTTCTTGGTAGAGACAACCAGTTTTTTGATACGTGGGAAAGCATTGATAGAACTGAGATCAGTGTTCCTTTTCTCAGTACAAGCTTTACTTTGAAAGGTCAACACTTTCTTTTGAAAGTTTATTAATTTTAAGAAAGCTTTAATAAGAAACGCACCTGTGTTTCTTTGTAAAGCCAAGCAGTTGTTTGCAACGTGTCAAAGCATTGTTAGAACTGAGATCAGTGTTCCTTTTCTCAGTACAAGCTTTACTTTGAAAGATCATTGCATTCTTTTGAAAGTTTATTAATTTCATGAAAGCTTTAGTAAGAAACGCACATGTGTTTCTTTGTAAAGACAAGCAGTTGTTTGCTACCTGTGAAAGCATTGTTACAACTGAGATCAGTGTTCCTTTTCTCAGTACAAGCTTTACTTTGAAAGATAATCACGTTCTTTTGAAAGTTTATTAATTTCTGAAAAGCTTTTGTAAGAAACGCACATGTGTTTCTTTGTAAAGACAAGCAGTTGTTTGCTAGGTGTCAAAGCATTGTTTGAATTGAGAGCAGTGTTCCTTTTCTCAGTACAAGCTTTACTTTGAAAGATAATCGTATTCTATTGAAGGTTATTAATTTCACAATAGCTTTTGTACCAAACGCACATTTGTTTCTTTGTAAAGTGAAGCAGTTGTTTGCTACGTGTAGAAGCATTATTATAACAGAGATCAGTGTTCCTTTTCTCAGTACAAGCGTTATTTTGAAAGAAAATCACGTTGTTTTGAACGTTTATTAATTTCACGAATGCTTTAGTAAGAAACGCATATGTGTTTCTTTGTACAGACAAGCAGTTTTTTGCTATGTGTCAAAGTATTGTTAGAACTAAGGTCAGTGTTCCGTTTCTCAGTACAAGCTTTACTTTGAAAGATAATCGTGTTCTTTTGAAAATTATTTATTTCACGAAAGCTTTGTACTAAATGCACATGTGTTTCTTTGTAAAGACAAGCAGTTGTTTGTTACGTGTGAAAGCATTGTTAGAACTGAGATCAGTGTTCCTGTTCTAAGTATAAGCCTTACTGTGAAAGATAAATGCGTTCTTTGAAATTTATTAATTTCACGAAAGCTTTAGTAAGAAACGAACATGTGTTTCTTTTTAAACACAAGCAGTGGATTGCTCCGTGTGAAGGCATTGTTAGAACTGAGATCAGTATTCCTTTTCTCAGTACAAGCTTTACTTTGAAAGATAATCATGTTCTTTGAAAGATTATCAATTTCACGAAAGCATTAGTACCAAACGTACATGTGTTTCTTAGTAAAGACAAGCAGTTGTTTGCTATGTGTAAAAGCATTGTTAGAACTGAGATCAGTGTTCTTTTTCTCAGTAAAAGCTTTACTTTGATAGATAATCGCGTTCTTTTGATAGTTTATTAATTTCACGAAAGCTTTAGTACCAAACGCACGTGTGTTTCTTTGTAAAGACAAGCAGTTGTTTGCTACGTGTGAAAGCATTGTCAGAACTGAGATCAGTGTTCCTTTTATCAGTAGAAGCTTTACTTTGAATTATCATCGCGTTCTATTGATTGTTTATTAATTTCTAGAAAGTGTTCCTTTTCTCAGTACAAGCTTTCTCAGTTCTAACAGTGCTTTCACACGTAGCACACAACTGCTTTTCTTGACAAAGAAACGCATGTGCGTTTCTTACTAAAGCTTTCGTGAAATTAATAAACTTCCGAAAGAACGCGGTTATCTTTCAAAGTAAAGCTTGTACTGAGAAAAGCAACACTGATCTCAGTTCTAACAGTGCTTTCACACGTATCAAACAAATACTTTTCTTGACAAAGAAACGCAT
The DNA here is from genome assembly GCF_950005125.1 of Chionomys nivalis. Lineage (NCBI taxonomy): Eukaryota > Metazoa > Chordata > Mammalia > Rodentia > Cricetidae > Chionomys > Chionomys nivalis. The sequence goes on along the minus strand of NW_026646977.1, from coordinate 1,160,823 downwards.
GTGCGTTTCTTACTAAAGCTTTCGTGAAATTAATAAACTTTCAAAAGAACGCGATTTCCTTTCAAAGTAAAGCTTATACTGAGAAAAGCAACACTGATCTCAGTTCTAACAGTGCTTTCAAACGTAGCAAACAACTGCTTGTCTTTACAAAGAAACGCATGTGCGTTTCTTACTAAAGCTTTCGTGAAATCAATAAACTTTCAAAAGAACGCAATTTTCTTTCAAAGTAAAGCTTGTACTGAGAAAAGCAACACTGATCTCATTTCTTACAGTGCTTTCACACGTAGCAAACAACTGCTTGTCTTTACAAAGAAACGCATGTGCGTTTCTTACTAAAGCTTTCGTGAAATTAATAAACTTCCGAAAGAATGCGATTATCTTTCAAAGTAAAGCTTGTACTGAGAAAAGCAACACTGATCTCAGTTCTAACAGTGCTTTCACACGTAGCAAACAACTGCTTGTCTTTCCAAAGAAACGCATGAGCGTTTCTTACTAAAGCTTTCGTGAAATTAATATACTTCCGAAAGAACGCGATTATCTTTCAAAGTAAAGCTTGTACTGAGAAAAGCAACACTGATCTCAGTCTCAACAGTGCTTTCACACGTAGCAAACAACTACTTGTCTTGACAAAGAAACGCATGTGTGTTTCTGACTAATGCTTTCGTGAAATTAATAAACTTCAGAAAGAACGTGATTTTCTTTCAAAGTAAAGCTTGTACTGAGAAAAGCAACACTGATCTCAGTTCTAACAGTGCTTTCACACTTAGCAAACAACTGCTTTACTTTACAAAAAACGCATGTGCGTTTCTTACTAAAGCTTTCGTGAAATTAATAAACTTTCAAAAGAACGCGATTATCTTTCAAAGTAAAGCTTGTACTGAGAAAAGCAACACTGATCTCAGTTCTAACAGTGCTTTCACACGTAGCAAAAAACTGCTTGTCTTTACAAAGAAACGCATGTGCGTTTCTACTAAAGCTTTCGTGAATTAATAAACTTTCAAAAGAACGCGATTATCTTTCAAAGTAAAGCTTGTACTGAGAAAATTAAACCTGATCTCAGTTCTAACAGTGCTTTCACACGTAGCAAACAACTGCTTTACTTTACAAAGAAACGCATGTGCGTTTCTTACTAAAGCTTTCGTGAAATCAATAAACTTTCAAAAGAACGCGATTATCTTTCAAAGTAAAGCTTGTACTGAGAAAAGCAACACTGATCTCAGTTCTAACAGTGCTTTCACACGTAGCAAACAACTGCTTGTCTTTACAAAAAAACGCATGAGCGTTTCTTACTAAAGCTTTCGTGAAATTAATAAACTTCCGAAAGAATGCGATTATCTTTCAAAGTAAAGCTTGTACTGAGAAAAGAAACACTGATCTCAGTTCTAACAGTGCTTTCACACGTAGCAAACAACTGCTTGTCTTTCCAAAGAAACGCATGTGCGTTTCTTACTAAAGCTTTCGTGAAATTAATATACTTCCGAAAGAACGCGATTATCTTTCAAAGTAAAGCTTGTACTGAGAAAAGCAACACTGATCTCAGTTCTAACAGTGCTTTCACACGTAGCAAACAACTGCTTTCCACTAGAAAGAAATGCATGTGCGTTTCTTACTAAAACTTTCGTGAAATTAATAAACTTTCAAAAGAACGCGATTATCTTTCAAAGTAGAGCTTGTACTGAGAAAAGCAACACTGATCTCAGTTCTAACAGTGCTTTCACACGTAGCAAACAACTGCTTTTCTTTCCAAAGAAACGCATGAGCGTTTCTTACTAAAGCTTTCGTGAAAATAATATACTTCCGAAAGAACGCGATTATCTTTCAAAGTAAAGCTTGTACTGAGAAAAGCAACACTGATCTCAGTCTCAACAGTGCTTTCACACGTAGCAAACAACTACTTGTCTTGACAAAGAAACGCATGTGTGTTTCTGACTAATGCTTTCGTGAAATTAATAAACTTCAGAAAGAACGTGATTTTCTTTCAAAGTAAAGCTTGTACTGAGAAAAGCAACACTGATCTCAGTTCTAACAGTGCTTTCACACTTAGCAAACAACTGCTTTACTTTACAAAAAACGCATGTGCGTTTCTTACTAAAGCTTTCGTGAAATTAATAAACTTTCAAAAGAACGCGATTATCTTTCAAGTAAAGCTTGTACTGAGAAAAGCAACACTGATCTCAGTTCTAACAGTGCTTTCACACGTAGCAAAAAACTGCTTGTATTTACAAAGAAACGCATGTGCGTTTCTTACTAAAGCTTTCGTGAATTAATAAACTTTCAAAAGAACGCGATTATCTTTCAAAGTAAAGCTTGTACTGAGAAAATTAAACCTGATCTCAGTTCTAACAGTGCTTTCACACGTAGCAAACAACTGCTTTACTTTACAAAGAAACGCATGTGCGTTTCTTACTAAAGCTTTCGTGAAATCAATAAACTTTCAAAAGAACGCGATTATCTTTCAAAGTAAAGCTTGTACTGAGAAAAGCAACACTGATCTCAGTTCTAACAGTGCTTTCACACGTAGCAAACAACTGCTTGTCTTTACAAAAAAACGCATGAGCGTTTCTTACTAAAGCTTTCGTGAAATTAATAAACTTCCGAAAGAATGCGATTATCTTTCAAAGTAAAGCTTGTACTGAGAAAAGAAACACTGATCTCAGTTCTAACAGTGCTTTCACACGTAGCAAACAACTGCTTGTCTTTCCAAAGAAACGCATGTGCGTTTCTTACTAAAGCTTTCGTGAAATTATTATACTTCCGAAAGAACGCGATTATCTTTCAAAGTAAAGCTTGTACTGAGAAAAGCAACACTGATCTCAGTTCTAACAGTGCTTTCACACGTAGCAAACAACTGCTTTCCACTAGAAAGAAATGCATGTGCGTTTCTTACTAAAACTTTCGTGAAATTAATAAACTTTCAAAAGAACGCGATTATCTTTCAAAGTAGAGCTTGTACTGAGAAAAGCAACACTGATCTCAGTTCTAACAGTGCTTTCACACGTAGCAAACAACTGATTGTCTTTACAAAAAAACGCATGAGCGTTTCTTACTAAAGCTTTCGTGAAATTAATAAACTTTCAAAAGAACGCGATTTTCTTTCATAGTAAAGCTTGTACTGAGAAAAGCAACACTGATCTGAGTTCTAACAGTGCTTTCACACGTAGCAAACAACTGCTTTCCTCTAGAAAGAAACGCATGTGCGTTTCTTACTAAAGCTTTCGTGAAATTAATAAACTTTCAAAAGAATGCGATTTTCTTTCAAAGTAAAGCTTGTACTGAGAAAAGCAACACTGATCTCAGTTCTAACAGTGCTTTCACACGTAGCAAACAACTGCCTGTCTTGACAAAGAAACGCATGTGCGTTTCTTACTAAAGCTTTCGTGAAATTAATAAACGTTCAAAAGAACGCGATTTTTTTTCAAAGTAAAGCTTGTACTGAGAAAAGCAACACTTATCTCAGTTCTAACAGTGCTTTCACACGTAGCAAACAACTGCCTGTCTTGACAAAGATACGCATGTGCGTTTCTTACTAAAGCTTTCGTGAAATTAATAAACTTTCAAAAGAACGCGATTTTCTTTCAAAGTAAAGCTTGTACTGTGAAAAGCAACACTGATCTCAGTTCTAACAGTGCTTTCACACGTAGCAAACAACTGCTTGTCTCTAGAAAGAAACGCATGTGCGTTTCTTACTAAAGCTTTCGAGAAATTAATAAACTTTCAAAAGAACGCGATTTTCTTTCCAAGTAAAGCTTGTACTGAGAAAAGCAACACTGATCTCAGTTCTAACAGTGCTTTCACACGTAGCAAACAGCTGCCTGTCGTGACAAAGAAACGCAGGTGCGTTTCTTACTAAAGCTTTCGTGAAATTAATAAACTTTCAAAAGAACACGATATTCTTTCAAAGTAAAGCTTGTACTGAGAAAAGCAACACTGATCTCAGTTCTAACAGTGCTTACCCAGGTAGCAAACAACTGCCTGTCTTGACAAAGAAACGCATGTGCGTTTCTTACTAAAGCTTTCGTGAAATTAATAAACTTTCAAAAGTATGAGATTTTCTTTCAAAGTAAAGCTTTTACTGAGAAAAGCAACACTGATCTCAGTTCTAACAGTGCTTTCACACGTAGAAAAAAACTGCTTGTCTCTAGAAAGAAACGCATGTGCGTTTCTTACTAAAGCTTTCGAGAAATTAATAAACTTTCAAAAGAACGAGATTTTCTTTCAAAGTAAAGCTTGTACTGAGAAAAGCAACACTGATCTCAGTTCTAACAGTGCTTTCACACGTAGCAAACAACTTCCTGTCTTGACAAAGAAACGCATGTGCGTTTCTTACTAAAGCTTTCGTGAAATTAATAAACTTTCAAAAGAACGCGAGTATCTTTCAAAGTAAAGCTTGTACTGAGAAAAGCAACACTGATCTGAGTTCTAACAGGGCTTTCCCAGGTAGCAAACAACTGCCTGTCTTGACAAAGAAACGCATGTGCGTTTCTTACTAAAGCTTTCGTGAAATTAATAAACTTTCAAAAGAACGAGATTTTCTTTCAAAGTAAAGCTTGTACTGAGAAAAGCAACACTGATCTCAGTTCTAACAGTGCTTTCACATGTAGCAAACAACTGCTTGTCTCTAGAAAGAAACGCATGTGCGTTTCTTACTAAAGCTTTCGAGAAATTAATAAACTTTCAAAAGAACGCGATTATCTTTCAAAGTAAAGCTTGTACGGAGAAAAGCAACACTGATCTCAGTTCTAACAGTGCTTTCACACGTAGCAAACAACTGCCTGTCTTGACAAAGAAACGCATGTGCGTTTCTTACTAAAGCTTTCGTGAAATTAATAAACTTTCAAAAGAACGCGATTATCTTTCAAAGTAAAGCTTGTACTGAGAAAAGCAACACTGATCTCAGTTCTAACAGTGCTTTCCCAGGTAGCAAACAACTGCCTGTCTTGACAAAGAAACGCATGTGCGTTTCTTACTAAAGCTTTCGTGAAATTAATAATCTTTCAAAAAAACGCGATTTTCTTTCAAAGTAAAGCTTGTTCTGAGAAAAGCAACACTGATCTCCGTTCTAACAGTGCTTTCACACGTAGCAAACAACTGCCTGTCTCGAGAAAATAACGCATGTGCGTTTCTTACTAAAGCTTTCGTGAAATTAATAAACTTTCAAAAGTATGAGATTTTCTTTCAAAGTAAAGCTTGTACTGAGAAAAGCAACACTGATCTCAGTTCTAACAGTGCTTTCACACGTAGCAAACAACTGCTTTTCTCTAGAAGGAAACGCATGTGCGTTTCTTACTAAAGCTTCGTGAAATTAATAAACTTTCAAAAGAACGAGATTATGTTTCAATGTAAAGCTTGTACTGAGAAAAGCAACACTGATCTCAGTTCTAACAGTGCTTTCACACGTAGCAAACAACTGCCTGTCTTGACAAAGAAACGCATGTGCGTTTCTTACTAAAGCTTTCGTGAAATTAATAAACTTTCAAAAGAACGCGATTTTCTTTCAAAGTAAAGCTTGTACTGAGAAAAGCAACACTGATCTCAGTTTTAACAGTGCTTTCACACGTAGCAAACAACTGCTTTTCTCTAGAAAGAAACGCATGTGCGTTTCTTACTAAAGCTTTCGAGAAATTAATAAACTTTCAAAAGAACGAGATTTTCTTTCAAAGTAAAGCTTGTACTGAGAAAAGCAACACTGATCTCAGTTCTAACAGTGCTTTCACACGTAGCAAACAACTGCTTTTCTCTAGAAGGAAACGCATGTGCGTTTCTTACTAAAGCTTTCGTGAAATTAATAAACTTTCAAAAGAACGAGATTTTCTTTCAAAGTAAAGCTTGTACTGAGAAAAGCAACACTGATCTCAGTTCTAACAGTGCTTTCACACGTAGCAAACAACTGCTTGTCTTTACAAAAAAACGCATGAGCGTTTCATACTAAAGCTTTCGTGAAATTAATAAACTTTCAAAAGAACGCGATTTTCTTTCAAAGTAAAGCTTGTACTGAGAAAAGCAACACTGATTCAGTTCTAACAGTGCTTTCACACGTAGCAAACAACTGCTTGTCTCTAGAAAGAAACGCATGTGCGTTTCTTACTAAAGCTTTCGAGAAATTAATAAACTTTCAAAAGAACGCGATTTTCTTTCCAAGTAAAGCTTGTACTGAGAAAAGCAACACTGATCTCAGTTCTAACAGTGCTTTCACACGTAGCAAACAGCTGCCTGTCGTGACAAAGAAACGCATGTGCGTTTCTTACTAAAGCTTTCGTGAAATTAATAAACTTTCAAAAGAACACGATTTTCTTTCAAAGTAAAGCTTGTACTGAGAAAAGCAACACTGATCTCAGTTCTAACAGTGCTTTCACACGTAGCAAACAACTGCTTGTCTCTAGAAAGAAACGCATGTGCGTTTCTTACTAAAGCTTTCGAGAAATTAATAAACTTTCAAAAGAACGAGATTTTCCTTCAAAGTAGACCTTGTACTGAGAAAAGCAACACTGATCTCAGTTCTAACAGTGCTTTCACACGTAGCAAACAACTGCTTTTCTCTAGAAAGAAATGCATGTGCGTTTCTTACTAAAGCTTTCGTGAAATTAATAAACTTTCAAAAGAACGAGATTATCTTTCAAAGTAAAGCTTGTACTGAGAAAAGCAACACTGATCTCAGTTCTAACAGTGCTTTCACACGTAGCAAACAACTGCTTGTCTTTACAAAAAAACGCATGAGCGTTTCATACTAAAGCTTTCGAGAAATTAATAAACTTTCAAAAGAACGAGATTTTCCTTCAAAGTAGAGCTTGTACTGAGAAAAGCAACACTGATCTCAGTTCTAACAGTGCTTTCACACGTAGCAAACAACTTCCTGTCTTGACAAAGAAACGCATGTGCGTTTCTTACTAAAGCTTTCGTGAAATTAATTAACTTTCAAAAGAACGCGATTTTCTTTCAAAGTAAAGCTTGTACTGAGAAAAGCAACACTGATCTCAGTTCTAACAATGCTTTCACACGTAGCAAACAACTGCTTGTCTTTACAAAGAAACGCATGTGCCTTTCTTACCAAAGCTTTCGTGAAATCAATAAACTTTCAAAAGAACGCGATTTTTTTTCAAAGTAAAGCTTGTACTGAGAAAAGCAACACTGATCTCAGTTCTAACAGTGCTTTCACACGTAGCAAACAACTGCTTGTCTTTACAAAGAAACGCATGTGCGTTTCCTACTAAAGCTTTCGTGAAATTAATAAACTTTTAAAAGAACGCGATTATCATTCAAAGTAAAGCTTGTACGGAGAAAAGCAACACTGATCTCAGTTCTAACAGTGCTTTCACACGTAGCAAACAACTGCCTGTCTCGAGAAAGAAAGCATGTGCGTTTCTTACTAAAGCTTTCGAGAAATTAATAAACTTTCAAAGGAACGAGATTTTCTTTCAAAGTAGAGCTTGTACTGAGAAAAGCAACACTGATCTCAGTTCTAACGGTGCTTTCACACGTAGCAAACAACTGCTTTTCTCTAGAAGGAAACGCATGTGCGTTTCTTACTAAAGCTTTCGTGAAATTAATAAACTTTCAAAAGAACGAGATTATCTTTCAAAGTAAAGCTTGTACTGAGAAAAGCAACACTGATCTCAGTTCTAACAGTGCTTTCACACGTAGCAAACAACTGCTTGTCTTTACAAAAAAACGCAGGAGCGTTTCATACTAAAGCTTTCGTGAAATTAATAAACTTTCAAAAGAACGCGATTTTCTTTCAAAGTAAAGCTTGTACTCAGAAAAGCAACACTGATCTCAGTTCTAACAGTGCTTTCACACGTAGCAAAGAACTGCTTGTCTCTAGAAAGAAACGCATGTGCGTTTCTTACTAAAGCTTTCGAGAAATTAATAAACTTTCAAAAGAACGCGATTTTCTTTCCAAGTAAAGCTTGTACTGAGAAAAGCAACACTGATCTCAGTTCTAACAGTGCTTTCACACGTAGCAAACAGCTGCCTGTCGTGACAAAGAAACGCATGTGCGTTTCTTACTAAAGCTTTCGTGAAATTAATAAACTTTCAAAAGAACACGATTTTCTTTCAAAGTAAAGCTTGTACTGAGAAAAGCAACACTGATCTCAGTTCTAACAGTGCTTACCCAGGTAGCAAACAACTGCCTGTCTTGACAAAAACGCATGTGCGTTTCTTACTAAAGCTTTCGTGAAATTAATAAACTTTCAAAAGTATGAGATTTTCTTTCAAAGTAAAGCTTGTACTGAGAAAAGCAACACTGATCTCAGTTCTAACAGTGCTTTCACACGTAGAAAAAAACTGCTTGTCTCTAGAAAGAAACGCATGTGCGTTTCTTACTAAAGCTTTCGAGAAATTAATAAACTTTCAAAAGAACGAGATTTTCTTTCAAAGTAAAGCTTGTACTGAGAAAAGCAACACTGATCTCAGTTCTAACAGTGCTTTCAACGTAGCAAACAACTGCTTGTCTCTAGAAAGAAACGCATGTGCGTTTCTTACTAAAGCTTTCGAGAAATTAATAAACTTTCAAAAGAACGAGATTTTCCTTCAAAGTAGAGCTTGTACTGAGAAAAGCAACACTGATCTCAGTTCTAACAGTGCTTTCACACGTAGCAAACAACTGCTTTTCTCTAGAAAGAAACGCATGTGCGTTTCTTACTAAAGCTTTCGTGAAATTAATAAACTTTCAAAAGAACGAGATTATCTTTCAAAGTAAAGCTTGTACTGAAAAAAACAACACTGATCTCAGTTCTAACATGCTTTCACACGTAGCAAACAACTGCTTGTCTTTACAAGAAAACGCCTGAGCGTTTCATACTAAAGCTTTCGTGAAATTAATAAACTTTCAAAAGAACGCGATTTTCTTTCAAAGTAAAGCTTGTACTCAGAAAAGCAACACTGATCTCAGTTCTAACAGTGCTTTCACACGTAGCAAACAACTGCTTTCCTCTAAAAGAAACGCATGTGCTTTTCTTACTAAAGCTTTCGTGAAATTAATAAACTTTCAAAAGAACGAGATTATCTTTCAAAGTAAAGCCTGTACTGAGAAAAGCAACACTGATCTCAGTTCTAACAGTGCTTTCACACGTAGCAAACAACTGCTTGTCTCTAGAAAGGAACGCATGTGCGTTTCTTACTAAAGCTTTCGAGAAATTAATAAACTTTCAAAAGAACGAGATTTTCTATCAAAGTAGAGCTTGTACTGAGAAAAGCAACACTGATCTCAGTTCTAACAGTGCTTTCACACGTAGCAAGCAACTGCTTGTCTCTAGAAAGAAACGCATGTGCGTTTCTTACTAAAGCTTTCGAGAAATTAATAAACTTTCAAAAGAACGAGATTTTCTTTCAAAGTAAAGCTTGTACTGAGAAAAGCAACACTGATCTCAGTTCTAACAGTGCTTTCCCAGGTAGCAAACAACTGCCTGTCTTGACAAAGAAACGCATGTGCGTTTCTTACTAAAGCTTTCGTGAAATTAATAAACTTTCAAAAAAACGCGATTTTCTTTCAAAGTAAAGCTTGTACTGAGAAAAGCAACACTGATCTCAGTTCTAACAGTGCTTTCACACGTAGCAAACAACTGGTTTCCTCTAGGAAGAAACGGTTTCTTCCTAAAGCTTTCGTGAAATTAATAAACTTTCAAAAGAACGCGATTATCTTTCAAAGTAAAGCTTGTACTGAGAAAAGCAACACTGATCTCAGTTCTAACAGTGCTTTCCACGTAGCAAACAACTGCTTGTCTCTAGAAAGAAACGCATGTGCGTTTCTTACTAAAGCTTTCGAGAAATTAATAAACTTTCAAAAGAACGAGATTTTCCTTCAAAGTAGAGCTTGTCCTGAGAAAAGCAACACTGATCTCAGTTCTAACAGTGCTTTCACACGTAGCAAACAACTGCTTTTCTCTAGAAAGAAACGCATGTGCGTTTCTTACTAAAGCTTTCGAGAAATTAATAAACTTTCAAAAGAACGCGATTTTCTTTCAAAGTAAAGCTTGTACTCAGAAAAGCAACACTGATCTGAGTTCTAACAGTGCTTTCACACGTAGCAAACAACTGCCTGTCTTGACAAAGAAACGCATGTGCGTTTCTTACTAAAGCTTTCGTGAAATTAATAAACTTTCAAAAGAACGCGATTTTCTTTCAAAGTAAAGCTTGTACTCAGAAAAGCAACACTGATCTGAGTTCTAACAGTGCTTTCACACGTAGCAAACAACTGCCTGTCTTGACAAAGAAACGCATGTGCGTTTCTTACTAAAGCTTTCGTGAAATTAATAAACTTTCAAAAGAACGCGATTTTCTTTCAAAGTAAAGCTTGTACTCAGAAAAGCAACACTGATCTCAGTTCTAACAGTGCTTTCACACGTAGCAAACAACTGCTTGTCTTTACAAAGAAACGCATGTGCGTTTCCTACTAAAGCTTTCGTGAAATTAATAAACTTTCAAAAGAACACGATTTTCTTTCAAAGTAAAGCTTGTACTGAGAAAAGCAACACTGATCTCAGTTCTAACAGTGCTTTCACACGTAGCAAGCAACTGCTTGTCTCTAGAAAGAAACGCATGTGCGTTTCTTACTAAAGCTTTCGAGAAATTAATAAACTTTCAAAAGAACGAGATTTTCAAAGTAAAGCTTGTACTGAGAAAAGCAACACTGATCTCAGTTCTAACAGTGCTTTCACACGTAGCAAACAACTGCCTGTCTTGACAAAGAAACGCATGTGCGTTTCTTACTAAAGCTTTCGTGAAATTCATAAACTTTCAAAAGAACGCGATTTTCTTTCTAAGTAAAGCTTGTACTGAGAAAAGCAACACTGATCTCAGTTCTAACAGTGCTTTCACACGTAGCAAACAACTGCCTGTCTCGAGAAAGAAACGCATGTGCGTTTCTTACTAAAGCTTTCGAGAAATTAATAAACTTTCAAAAGAACGTGATTTTCTTTCAAAGTAAAGCTTGTACTGAGAAAAGCAACACTGATCTCAGTTCTAACAGTGCTTTCACACGTAGCAAACAACTGCTTTTCTCTAGAAGGAAACGCATGTGCGTTTCTTACTAAAGCTTTCGTGAAATTAATAAACTTTCAAAAGAACGAGATTTTCTTTCAAAGTAAAGCTTGTACTGAGAAAAGCAACACTGATCTCAGTTCTAACAGTGCTTTCACACGTAGCAAACAACTGCTTGTCTTTACAAAAAAACGCATGAGCGTTTCATACTAAAGCTTTCGTGAAATTAATAAACTTTCAAAAGAACGCGATTTTCTTTCAAAGTAAAGCTTGTACTGAGAAAAGCAACACTGATTCAGTTCTAACAGTGCTTTCACACGTAGCAAACAACTGCTTGTCTCTAGAAAGAAACGCATGTGCGTTTCTTACTAAAGCTTTCGAGAAATTAATAAACTTTCAAAAGAACGCGATTTTCTTTCCAAGTAAAGCTTGTACTGAGAAAAGCAACACTGATCTCAGTTCTAACAGTGCTTTCACACGTAGCAAACAGCTGCCTGTCGTGACAAAGAAACGCATGTGCGTTTCTTACTAAAGCTTTCGTGAAATTAATAAACTTTCAAAAGAACACGATTTTCTTTCAAAGTAAAGCTTGTACTGAGAAAAGCAACACTGATCTCAGTTCTAACAGTGCTTTCACACGTAGCAAACAACTGCTTGTCTCTAGAAAGAAACGCATGTGCGTTTCTTACTAAAGCTTTCGAGAAATTAATAAACTTTCAAAAGAACGAGATTTTCCTTCAAAGTAGACCTTGTACTGAGAAAAGCAACACTGATCTCAGTTCTAACAGTGCTTTCACACGTAGCAAACAACTGCTTTTCTCTAGAAAGAAATGCATGTGCGTTTCTTACTAAAGCTTTCGTGAAATTAATAAACTTTCAAAAGAACGAGATTATCTTTCAAAGTAAAGCTTGTACTGAGAAAAGCAACACTGATCTCAGTTCTAACAGTGCTTTCACACGTAGCAAACAACTGCTTGTCTTTACAAAAAAACGCATGAGCGTTTCATACTAAAGCTTTCGAGAAATTAATAAACTTTCAAAAGAACGAGATTTTCCTTCAAAGTAGAGCTTGTACTGAGAAAAGCAACACTGATCTCAGTTCTAACAGTGCTTTCACACGTAGCAAACAACTGCTTTTTTCTAGAAAGAAACGCATGTGCGTTTCTTACTAAAGCTTTCGTGAAATTAATTAACTTTCAAAAGAACGCGATTTTCTTTCAAAGTAAAGCTTGTACTGAGAAAAGCAACACTGATCTCAGTTCTAACAGTGCTTTCACACGTAGCAAACAACTGCTTGTCTTTACAAAGAAACGCATGTGCCTTTCTTACCAAAGCTTTCGTGAAATCAATAAACTTTCAAAAGAACGCGATTTTTTTTCAAAGTAAAGCTTGTACTGAGAAAAGCAACACTGATCTCAGTTCTAACAGTGCTTTCACACGTAGCAAACAACTGCTTGTCTTTACAAAGAAACGCATGTGCGTTTCCTACTAAAGCTTTCGTGAAATTAATAAACTTTTAAAAGAACGCGATTATCATTCAAAGTAAAGCTTGTACGGAGAAAAGCAACACTGATCTCAGTTCTAACAGTGCTTTCACACGTAGCAAACAACTGCCTGTCTCGAGAAAGAAAGCATGTGCGTTTCTTACTAAAGCTTTCGTGAAATTAATAAACTTTCAAAAGAACGAGATTTTCTTTCAAAGTAAAGCTTGTACTGAGAAAAGCAACACTGATCTCAGTTCTAACAGTGCTTTCACACGTAGCAAACAACTGCTTGTCTTTACAAAAAAACGCATGAGCGTTTCATACTAAAGCTTTCGTGAAATTAATAAACTTTCAAAAGAACGCGATTTTCTTTCAAAGTAAAGCTTGTACTGAGAAAAGCAACACTGATTCAGTTCTAACAGTGCTTTCACACGTAGCAAACAACTGCTTGTCTCTAGAAAGAAACGCATGTGCGTTTCTTACTAAAGCTTTCGAGAAATTAATAAACTTTCAAAAGAACGCGATTTTCTTTCCAAGTAAAGCTTGTACTGAGAAAAGCAACACTGATCTCAGTTCTAACAGTGCTTTCACACGTAGCAAACAGCTGCCTGTCGTGACAAAGAAACGCATGTGCGTTTCTTACTAAAGCTTTCGTGAAATTAATAAACTTTCAAAAGAACACGATTTTCTTTCAAAGTAAAGCTTGTACTGAGAAAAGCAACACTGATCTCAGTTCTAACAGTGCTTTCACACGTAGCAAACAACTGCTTGTCTCTAGAAAGAAACGCATGTGCGTTTCTTACTAAAGCTTTCGAGAAATTAATAAACTTTCAAAAGAACGAGATTTTCCTTCAAAGTAGACCTTGTACTGAGAAAAGCAACACTGATCTCAGTTCTAACAGTGCTTTCACACGTAGCAAACAACTGCTTTTCTCTAGAAAGAAATGCATGTGCGTTTCTTACTAAAGCTTTCGTGAAATTAATAAACTTTCAAAAGAACGAGATTATCTTTCAAAGTAAAGCTTGTACTGAGAAAAGCAACACTGATCTCAGTTCTAACAGTGCTTTCACACGTAGCAAACAACTGCTTGTCTTTACAAAAAAACGCATGAGCGTTTCATACTAAAGCTTTCGAGAAATTAATAAACTTTCAAAAGAACGAGATTTTCCTTCAAAGTAGAGCTTGTACTGAGAAAAGCAACACTGATCTCAGTTCTAACAGTGCTTTCACACGTAGCAAACAACTTCCTGTCTTGACAAAGAAACGCATGTGCGTTTCTTACTAAAGCTTTCGTGAAATTAATTAACTTTCAAAAGAACGCGATTTTCTTTCAAAGTAAAGCTTGTACTGAGAAAAGCAACACTGATCTCAGTTCTAACAATGCTTTCACACGTAGCAAACAACTGCTTGTCTTTACAAAGAAACGCATGTGCCTTTCTTACCAAAGCTTTCGTGAAATCAATAAACTTTCAAAAGAACGCGATTTTTTTTCAAAGTAAAGCTTGTACTGAGAAAAGCAACACTGATCTCAGTTCTAACAGTGCTTTCACACGTAGCAAACAACTGCTTGTCTTTACAAAGAAACGCATGTGCGTTTCCTACTAAAGCTTTCGTGAAATTAATAAACTTTTAAAAGAACGCGATTATCATTCAAAGTAAAGCTTGTACGGAGAAAAGCAACACTGATCTCAGTTCTAACAGTGCTTTCACACGTAGCAAACAACTGCCTGTCTCGAGAAAGAAAGCATGTGCGTTTCTTACTAAAGCTTTCGAGAAATTAATAAACTTTCAAAGGAACGAGATTTTCTTTCAAAGTAGAGCTTGTACTGAGAAAAGCAACACTGATCTCAGTTCTAACGGTGCTTTCACACGTAGCAAACAACTGCTTTTCTCTAGAAGGAAACGCATGTGCGTTTCTTACTAAAGCTTTCGTGAAATTAATAAACTTTCAAAAGAACGAGATTATCTTTCAAAGTAAAGCTTGTACTGAGAAAAGCAACACTGATCTCAGTTCTAACAGTGCTTTCACACGTAGCAAACAACTGCTTGTCTTTACAAAAAAACGCAGGAGCGTTTCATACTAAAGCTTTCGTGAAATTAATAAACTTTCAAAAGAACGCGATTTTCTTTCAAAGTAAAGCTTGTACTCAGAAAAGCAACACTGATCTCAGTTCTAACAGTGCTTTCACACGTAGCAAAGAACTGCTTGTCTCTAGAAAGAAACGCATGTGCGTTTCTTACTAAAGCTTTCGAGAAATTAATAAACTTTCAAAAGAACGCGATTTTCTTTCCAAGTAAAGCTTGTACTGAGAAAAGCAACACTGATCTCAGTTCTAACAGTGCTTTCACACGTAGCAAACAGCTGCCTGTCGTGACAAAGAAACGCATGTGCGTTTCTTACTAAAGCTTTCGTGAAATTAATAAACTTTCAAAAGAACACGATTTTCTTTCAAAGTAAAGCTTGTACTGAGAAAAGCAACACTGATCTCAGTTCTAACAGTGCTTACCCAGGTAGCAAACAACTGCCTGTCTTGACAAAAACGCATGTGCGTTTCTTACTAAAGCTTTCGTGAAATTAATAAACTTTCAAAAGTATGAGATTTTCTTTCAAAGTAAAGCTTGTACTGAGAAAAGCAACACTGATCTCAGTTCTAACAGTGCTTTCACACGTAGAAAAAAACTGCTTGTCTCTAGAAAGAAACGCATGTGCGTTTCTTACTAAAGCTTTCGAGAAATTAATAAACTTTCAAAAGAACGAGATTTTCTTTCAAAGTAAAGCTTGTACTGAGAAAAGCAACACTGATCTCAGTTCTAACAGTGCTTTCAACGTAGCAAACAACTGCTTGTCTCTAGAAAGAAACGCATGTGCGTTTCTTACTAAAGCTTTCGAGAAATTAATAAACTTTCAAAAGAACGAGATTTTCCTTCAAAGTAGAGCTTGTACTGAGAAAAGCAACACTGATCTCAGTTCTAACAGTGCTTTCACACGTAGCAAACAACTGCTTTTCTCTAGAAAGAAACGCATGTGCGTTTCTTACTAAAGCTTTCGTGAAATTAATAAACTTTCAAAAGAACGAGATTATCTTTCAAAGTAAAGCTTGTACTGAAAAAAACAACACTGATCTCAGTTCTAACATGCTTTCACACGTAGCAAACAACTGCTTGTCTTTACAAGAAAACGCCTGAGCGTTTCATACTAAAGCTTTCGTGAAATTAATAAACTTTCAAAAGAACGCGATTTTCTTTCAAAGTAAAGCTTGTACTCAGAAAAGCAACACTGATCTCAGTTCTAACAGTGCTTTCACACGTAGCAAACAACTGCTTTCCTCTAAAAGAAACGCATGTGCTTTTCTTACTAAAGCTTTCGTGAAATTAATAAACTTTCAAAAGAACGAGATTATCTTTCAAAGTAAAGCCTGTACTGAGAAAAGCAACACTGATCTCAGTTCTAACAGTGCTTTCACACGTAGCAAACAACTGCTTGTCTCTAGAAAGGAACGCATGTGCGTTTCTTACTAAAGCTTTCGAGAAATTAATAAACTTTCAAAAGAACGAGATTTTCTATCAAAGTAGAGCTTGTACTGAGAAAAGCAACACTGATCTCAGTTCTAACAGTGCTTTCACACGTAGCAAGCAACTGCTTGTCTCTAGAAAGAAACGCATGTGCGTTTCTTACTAAAGCTTTCGAGAAATTAATAAACTTTCAAAAGAACGAGATTTTCTTTCAAAGTAAAGCTTGTACTGAGAAAAGCAACACTGATCTCAGTTCTAACAGTGCTTTCCCAGGTAGCAAACAACTGCCTGTCTTGACAAAGAAACGCATGTGCGTTTCTTACTAAAGCTTTCGTGAAATTAATAAACTTTCAAAAAAACGCGATTTTCTTTCAAAGTAAAGCTTGTACTGAGAAAAGCAACACTGATCTCAGTTCTAACAGTGCTTTCACACGTAGCAAACAACTGGTTTCCTCTAGGAAGAAACGGTTTCTTCCTAAAGCTTTCGTGAAATTAATAAACTTTCAAAAGAACGCGATTATCTTTCAAAGTAAAGCTTGTACTGAGAAAAGCAACACTGATCTCAGTTCTAACAGTGCTTTCCACGTAGCAAACAACTGCTTGTCTCTAGAAAGAAACGCATGTGCGTTTCTTACTAAAGCTTTCGAGAAATTAATAAACTTTCAAAAGAACGAGATTTTCCTTCAAAGTAGAGCTTGTCCTGAGAAAAGCAACACTGATCTCAGTTCTAACAGTGCTTTCACACGTAGCAAACAACTGCTTTTCTCTAGAAAGAAACGCATGTGCGTTTCTTACTAAAGCTTTCGAGAAATTAATAAACTTTCAAAAGAACGCGATTTTCTTTCAAAGTAAAGCTTGTACTCAGAAAAGCAACACTGATCTGAGTTCTAACAGTGCTTTCACACGTAGCAAACAACTGCCTGTCTTGACAAAGAAACGCATGTGCGTTTCTTACTAAAGCTTTCGTGAAATTAATAAACTTTCAAAAGAACGCGATTTTCTTTCAAAGTAAAGCTTGTACTCAGAAAAGCAACACTGATCTGAGTTCTAACAGTGCTTTCACACGTAGCAAACAACTGCCTGTCTTGACAAAGAAACGCATGTGCGTTTCTTACTAAAGCTTTCGTGAAATTAATAAACTTTCAAAAGAACGCGATTTTCTTTCAAAGTAAAGCTTGTACTCAGAAAAGCAACACTGATCTCAGTTCTAACAGTGCTTTCACACGTAGCAAACAACTGCTTGTCTTTACAAAGAAACGCATGTGCGTTTCCTACTAAAGCTTTCGTGAAATTAATAAACTTTCAAAAGAACACGATTTTCTTTCAAAGTAAAGCTTGTACTGAGAAAAGCAACACTGATCTCAGTTCTAACAGTGCTTTCACACGTAGCAAGCAACTGCTTGTCTCTAGAAAGAAACGCATGTGCGTTTCTTACTAAAGCTTTCGAGAAATTAATAAACTTTCAAAAGAACGAGATTTTCAAAGTAAAGCTTGTACTGAGAAAAGCAACACTGATCTCAGTTCTAACAGTGCTTTCACACGTAGCAAACAACTGCCTGTCTTGACAAAGAAACGCATGTGCGTTTCTTACTAAAGCTTTCGTGAAATTCATAAACTTTCAAAAGAACGCGATTTTCTTTCTAAGTAAAGCTTGTACTGAGAAAAGCAACACTGATCTCAGTTCTAACAGTGCTTTCACACGTAGCAAACAACTGCCTGTCTCGAGAAAGAAACGCATGTGCGTTTCTTACTAAAGCTTTCGAGAAATTAATAAACTTTCAAAAGAACGTGATTTTCTTTCAAAGTAAAGCTTGTACTGAGAAAAGCAACACTGATCTCAGTTCTAACAGTGCTTTCACACGTAGCAAACAACTGCTTTTCTCTAGAAGGAAACGCATGTGCGTTTCTTACTAAAGCTTTCGTGAAATTAATAAACTTTCAAAAGAACGAGATTTTCTTTCAAAGTAAAGCTTGTACTGAGAAAAGCAACACTGATCTCAGTTCTAACAGTGCTTTCACACGTAGCAAACAACTGCTTGTCTTTACAAAAAAACGCATGAGCGTTTCATACTAAAGCTTTCGTGAAATTAATAAACTTTCAAAAGAACGCGATTTTCTTTCAAAGTAAAGCTTGTACTGAGAAAAGCAACACTGATTCAGTTCTAACAGTGCTTTCACACGTAGCAAACAACTGCTTGTCTCTAGAAAGAAACGCATGTGCGTTTCTTACTAAAGCTTTCGAGAAATTAATAAACTTTCAAAAGAACGCGATTTTCTTTCCAAGTAAAGCTTGTACTGAGAAAAGCAACACTGATCTCAGTTCTAACAGTGCTTTCACACGTAGCAAACAGCTGCCTGTCGTGACAAAGAAACGCATGTGCGTTTCTTACTAAAGCTTTCGTGAAATTAATAAACTTTCAAAAGAACACGATTTTCTTTCAAAGTAAAGCTTGTACTGAGAAAAGCAACACTGATCTCAGTTCTAACAGTGCTTTCACACGTAGCAAACAACTGCTTGTCTCTAGAAAGAAACGCATGTGCGTTTCTTACTAAAGCTTTCGAGAAATTAATAAACTTTCAAAAGAACGAGATTTTCCTTCAAAGTAGACCTTGTACTGAGAAAAGCAACACTGATCTCAGTTCTAACAGTGCTTTCACACGTAGCAAACAACTGCTTTTCTCTAGAAAGAAATGCATGTGCGTTTCTTACTAAAGCTTTCGTGAAATTAATAAACTTTCAAAAGAACGAGATTATCTTTCAAAGTAAAGCTTGTACTGAGAAAAGCAACACTGATCTCAGTTCTAACAGTGCTTTCACACGTAGCAAACAACTGCTTGTCTTTACAAAAAAACGCATGAGCGTTTCATACTAAAGCTTTCGAGAAATTAATAAACTTTCAAAAGAACGAGATTTTCCTTCAAAGTAGAGCTTGTACTGAGAAAAGCAACACTGATCTCAGTTCTAACAGTGCTTTCACACGTAGCAAACAACTGCTTTTTTCTAGAAAGAAACGCATGTGCGTTTCTTACTAAAGCTTTCGTGAAATTAATTAACTTTCAAAAGAACGCGATTTTCTTTCAAAGTAAAGCTTGTACTGAGAAAAGCAACACTGATCTCAGTTCTAACAGTGCTTTCACACGTAGCAAACAACTGCTTGTCTTTACAAAGAAACGCATGTGCCTTTCTTACCAAAGCTTTCGTGAAATCAATAAACTTTCAAAAGAACGCGATTTTTTTTCAAAGTAAAGCTTGTACTGAGAAAAGCAACACTGATCTCAGTTCTAACAGTGCTTTCACACGTAGCAAACAACTGCTTGTCTTTACAAAGAAACGCATGTGCGTTTCCTACTAAAGCTTTCGTGAAATTAATAAACTTTTAAAAGAACGCGATTATCATTCAAAGTAAAGCTTGTACGGAGAAAAGCAACACTGATCTCAGTTCTAACAGTGCTTTCACACGTAGCAAACAACTGCCTGTCTCGAGAAAGAAAGCATGTGCGTTTCTTACTAAAGCTTTCGAGAAATTAATAAACTTTCAAAAGAACGAGATTTTCTTTCAAAGTAGAGCTTGTACTGAGAAAAGCAACACTGATCTCAGTTCTAACAGTGCTTTCACACGTAGCAAACAACTGCTTTTCTCTAGAAGGAAACGCATGTGCGTTTCTTACTAAAGCTTTCGTGAAATTAATAAACTTTCAAAAGAACGCGATTATCTTTCAAAGTAGAGCTTGTACTGAGAAAAGCAACACTGATCTCAGTTCTAACAGTGCTTTCACACGTAGCAAACAACTGCTTGTCTTTACAAAAAAACGCAGGAGCGTTTCATACTAAAGCTTTCGTGAAATTAATAAACTTTCAAAAGAACGCGATTTTCTTTCAAAGTAAAGCTTGTACTCAGAAAAGCAACACTGATCTCAGTTCTAACAGTGCTTTCACACGTAGCAAAGAACTGCTTGTCTCTAGAAAGAAACGCATGTGCGTTTCTTACTAAAGCTTTCGAGAAATTAATAAACTTTCAAAAGAACGCGATTTTCTTTCCAAGTAAAGCTTGTACTGAGAAAAGCAACACTGATCTCAGTTCTAACAGTGCTTTCACACGTAGCAAACAGCTGCCTGTCGTGACAAAGAAACGCATGTGCGTTTCTTACTAAAGCTTTCGTGAAATTAATAAACTTTCAAAAGAACACGATTTTCTTTCAAAGTAAAGCTTGTACTGAGAAAAGCAACACTGATCTCAGTTCTAACAGTGCTTACCCAGGTAGCAAACAACTGCCTGTCTTGACAAAAACGCATGTGCGTTTCTTACTAAAGCTTTCGTGAAATTAATAAACTTTCAAAAGTATGAGATTTTCTTTCAAAGTAAAGCTTGTACTGAGAAAAGCAACACTGATCTCAGTTCTAACAGTGCTTTCACACGTAGAAAAAAACTGCTTGTCTCTAGAAAGAAACGCATGTGCGTTTCTTACTAAAGCTTTCGAGAAATTAATAAACTTTCAAAAGAACGAGATTTTCTTTCAAAGTAAAGCTTGTACTGAGAAAAGCAACACTGATCTCAGTTCTAACAGTGCTTTCAACGTAGCAAACAACTGCTTGTCTCTAGAAAGAAACGCATGTGCGTTTCTTACTAAAGCTTTCGAGAAATTAATAAACTTTCAAAAGAACGAGATTTTCCTTCAAAGTAGAGCTTGTACTGAGAAAAGCAACACTGATCTCAGTTTTAACAGTGCTTTCACACGTAGCAAACAACTGCTTTTCTCTAGAAAGAAACGCATGTGCGTTTCTTACTAAAGCTTTCGTGAAATTAATAAACTTTCAAAAGAACGAGATTATCTTTCAAAGTAAAGCTTGTACTGAAAAAAACAACACTGATCTCAGTTCTAACAGTGCTTTCACACGTAGCAAACAACTGCTTGTCTTTACAAGAAAACGCATGAGCGTTTCATACTAAAGCTTTCGTGAAATTAATAAACTTTCAAAAGAACGCGATTTTCTTTCAAAGTAAAGCTTGTACTGAGAAAAGCAACACTGATCTCAGTTCTAACAGTCCTTTCACACGTAGCAAACAACTGCTTTCCTCTAAAAGAAACGCATGTGCGTTTCTTACTAAAGCTTTCGTGAAATTAATAAACTTTCAAAAAAACGCGATTTTCTTTCAAAGTAAAGCTTGTACTGAGAAAAGCAACACTGATCTCAGTTCTAACAGTGCTTTCACACGTAGCAAACAACTGGTTTCCTCTAGGAAGAAACGCATGTGCGTTTCTTACTAAAGCTTTCGTGAAATTAATAAACTTTCAAAAGAACGCGATTATCTTTCAAAGTAAAGCTTGTACTGAGAAAAGCAACACTGATCTCAGTTCTAACAGTGCTTACCCAGGTAGCAAACAACTGCTTGTCTTTACAAAGAAACGCATGTGCGTTTCCTACTAAAGCTTTCGTGAAATTAATGAACTTTCAAAAGAACACGATTTTCTTTCAAAGTAAAGCTTGTACTGAGAAAAGCAACACTGATCTCAGTTCTAACAGTGCTTTCACACGTAGCAAACAACTGCTTGTCTCTAGAAAGAAACGCATGTGCGTTTCTTACTAAAGCTTTCGAGAAATTAATAAACTTTCAAAAGAACGAGATTTTCCTTCAAAGTAGAGCTTGTCCTGAGAAAAGCAACACTGATCTCAGTTCTAACAGTGCTTTCACACGTAGCAAACAACTGCTTGTCTTTACAAAGAAACGCATGGGCGTTTCTTATTAAAGCTTTCGTGAAATCAATAAACTTTCAAAAGAACGCGATTTTTTTTCAAAGTAAAACTTGTACTGAGAAAAGCAACACTGATCTCAGTTCTAACAGTGCTTTCACACGTAGCAAGCAACTGCTTGTCTCTAGAAAGAAACGCAGGTGCGTTTCTTACTAAAGCTTTCGAGAAATTAATAAACTTTCAAAAGAACGAGATTTTCTTTCAAAGTAAAGCTTGTACTGAGAAAAGCAACACTGATCTCAGTTCTAACAGTGCTTTCACACGTAGCAAACAACTGCTTTCCTCTAAAAGAAACGCATGTGCGTTTCTTACTAAAGCTTTCGTGAAATTAATAAATTTTCAAAAGAACGAGATTATCTTTCAAAGTAAAGCCTGTACTGAGAAAATCAACAGTGATTTCAGTTCTAACAGTGCTTTCACACCTAGCAAACAACTGCTTTACTTTACAAAGAAACGCATGTGCGTTTCTTACTAAAGCTTTCGAGAAATTAATAAACTTTCAAAAGAACGCGATTATCTTTCAAAGTAAAGCTTGTACTGAGAAAAGCAACACTGATCTCAGTTCTAACAGTGCTTTCACACGTAGCAAACAACTGCTTGTCTCTAGAAAGAAACGCATGTGCGTTTCTTACTAAAGCTTCCGAGAAATTAATAAACTTTCAAAAGAACGCGATTTTCTTTCCAAGTAAAGCTTGTACTGAGAAAAGCAACACTGATCTCAGTTCTAACAGTGCTTTCACACGAAGCAAACAACTGCTTGTCTTTACAAAGAAACGCATGTGCCTTTCTTACTAAAGCTTTCGTGAAATCAATAAACTTTCAAAAGAACGCGATTTTTTTTCAAAGTAAAGCTTGTACTGAGAAAAGCAACACTGATCTCAGTTCTAACAGTGCTTTCACACGTAGCAAACAACTGCTTGTCTTTACAAAGAAACGCATGTGCGTTTCCTACTAAAGCTTTCGTGAAATTAATAAACTTTTAAAAGAACGCGATTATCATTCAAAGTAAAGCTTGTACGGAGAAAAGCAACACTGATCTCAGTTCTAACAGTGCTTTCACACGTAGCAAACAACTGCTTTTTTCTAGAAAGAAACGCATGTGCGTTTCTTACTAAAGCTTTCGTGAAATTAATAAACTTTCAAAAGAACGCGATTTTCTTTCAAAGTAAAGCTTGTACTGAGAAAACCAACACTGATCTGAGTTCTAACAGTGCTTTCACACGTAGCAAACAACTGCTTGTCTTTACAAAGAAACGCATGGGCGTTTCTTATTAAAGCTTTCGTGAAATCAATAAACTTTCAAAAGAACGCGATTTTTTTTCAAAGTAAAGCTTGTACTGAGAAAAGCAACACTGATCTCAGTTCTAACAGTGCTTTCACACGTAGCAAGCAACTGCTTGTCTCTAGAAAGAAACGCATGTGCCTTTCTTACTAAAGCTTTCGTGAAATCAATAAACTTTCAAAAGAACGCGATTTTTTTTCAAAGTAAAGCTTGTACTGAGAAAAGCAACACTGATCTCAGTTCTAACAGTGCTTTCACACGTAGCAAACAACGGCTTGTCTTTACAAAGAAACGCATGTGCGTTTCCTACTAAAGCTTTCGTGAAATTAATAAACTTTTAAAAGAACGCGATTATCATTCAAAGTAAAGCTTGTACGGAGAAAAGCAACACTGATCTCAGTTCTAACAGTGCTTTCACACGTAGCAAACAACTGCTTTCCTCTAAAAGAAACGCATGTGCGTTTCTTACTAAAGCTTTCGTGAAATTAATACACTTTCAAAAGAATGAGATTATCTTTCAAAGTAAAGCCTGTACTGAGAAAAGCAACACTGATCTCAGTTCTAACAGTGCTTTCACACCTAGCAAACAACTGCTTTACTTTACAAAGAAACGCATGTGCGTTTCTTACTAAAGTTTTCGAGAAATTAATAAACTTTCAAAAGAACGGGATTATCTTTCACAGTAAAGCTTACACGGAGAAAAGCAACACTGATCTCAGTTCTAACAGTGCTTTCACACGGAGAAAACAACTGCCTGTCTTGACAAAGAAACGCAGGTGCGTTTTATACTAAAGCTTTCGTGAAATTAATAAACTTTCAAAAGAACGCGATTATCTTTCAAAGTAAAGCTTGTACTGAGAAAAGCAACACTGATCTCAGTTCTAACAGTGCTTTCACACGTAGCAAACAACTGCCTGTCTTGAAAAAGAAACGCATGTGCGTTTCTTACTAAAGCTTTCGTGAAATTAATAAACTTTCAAAAAAACGCGATTTTCTTTCAAAGTAAAGCTTGTACTGAGAAAAGCAACACTGATCTCAGTTCTAACAGTGCTTTCACACGTAGCAAACAACTGCCTGTCTTGACAAAGAAACGCATGTGCGTTTCTTACTAAAGCTTTCGTGAAATTAATAAACTTTCAAAGGAACGCGATTATCTTTCAAAGTAAAGCTTGTACTGAGAAAAGCAACACTGATCTCAGTTCTAACAGTGCTTTCACACGTAGCAAACAACTGGTTTCCTCTAGGAAGAAACGCATGTGCGTTTCTTACTAAAGCTTTCGTGAAATTAATAAACTTTCAAAAGAACGCGATTATCTTTCAAAGTAAAGCTTGTACTGAGAAAAGCAACACTGATCTCAGTTCTAACAGTGCTTTCCACGTAGCAAACAACTGCTTGTCTCTAGAAAGAAACGCATGTGCGTTTCTTACTAAAGCTTTCGAGAAATTAATAAACTTTCAAAAGAACGAGATTTTCTTTCAAAGTAAAGCTTGTACTGAGAAAAGCAACACTGATCTCAGTTCTAACAGTGCTTTCACACGTAGCAAACTACTGCCTGTCTTGACAAAGAAACGCATGTGCGTTTCTTACTAAAACTTTCGTGAAATTAATAAACTTTCAAAAGAACGCGATTTTCTTTCAAAGTAAAGCTTGTACTCAGAAAAGCAACACTGATCTCAGTTCTAACAGTGCTTTCACACGTAGCAAACAACTGCTTGTCTTTACAAAGAAACGCATGTGCGTTTCCTACTAAAGCTTTCGTGAAATTAATAAACTTTCAAAAGAACGCGATTATCTTTCAAAGTAAAGCTTGTACGGAGAAAAGAAACACTGATCTCAGTTCTAACAGTGCTTTCACAGGTAGCAAACAACTGCCTGTCTTGACAAAGAAACGCATGTGCGTTTCTTACTAAAGCTTTCGTGAAATTAATAAACTTTCAAAAAAACGCGATTTTCTTTAAAAGTAAATCTTGTACTGAGAAAAGAAACACGGATCTCAGTTCTAACAGTGCTTTCACACGTAGCAAACAACTGCCTGTATTGACAAAGAAACGCATGTGCGTTTCTTACTAAAGCTTTCGTGAAATTAATAAACTTTCAAAAGAACGCGATTATCTTTCAAAGTAAAGCTTGTACTGAGAAAAGCAACACTGATCTCAGTTCTAACAGTGCTTTCACACGTAGCAAACAACTGCCTGTCTCGAGAAGAAACGCCTGTGCGTTTCTTACTAAAGCTTTCGAGAAATTAATAAACTTTCAAAGAACGAGATTTTCTTTCAAAGTAAAGCTTGTACTGAGAAAAGCAACACTGATCTCAGTTCTAACAGTGCTTTCAAATGTAGCAAACAACTGCTTTTTTCTAGAAAGAAACGCATGTGCGTTTCTTACTAAAGCTTTCGTGAAATTAATTAACTTTCAAAAGAACGCGATTTTCTTTCAAAGTAAAGCTTGAACTGAGAAAAGCAACACTGATCTCAGTTCTAACAGTGCTTTCACACGTAGCAAACAACTGCTTGTCTTTACAAAGAAACGCATGTGCCTTTCTTACTAAAGCTTTCGTGAAATCAATAAACTTTCAAAAGAACGCGATTTTCTTTCAAAGTAAAGCTTGTACTCAGAAAAGCAACACTGATCTCAGTTCTAACAGTGCTTTCACAGGTAGCAAACAACTGCTTGTCTTTACAAAGAAACGCATGTGCGTTTCCTACTAAAGCTTTCGTGAAATTAATAAACTTTTAAAAGAACGCGATTATCATTCAAAGTAAAGCTTGTACGGAGAAAAGCAACACTGATCTCAGTTCTAACAGTGCTTTCACACGTAGCAAACAACTGCGTGTCTTGACAAAGAAACGCATGTGCGTTTCTTACTAAAGCTTTCGTGAAATTAATAAACTTTCAAAAGAACGCGATTATCTTTCAAAGTAAAGCTTGTACTGAGAAAAGCAACACTTATCTCAGTTCTAACAGTGCTTTCACACGTCGCAAACAACTGCTTGTCTTTACAAAAAAACGCATGAGCGTTTCATACTAAAGCTTTCGTGAAATTAATAAACTTTCAAAAGAACGCGATTATCTTTCAAAGTAAAGCTTGTACTGAGAAAAGCAACACTGATCTCAGTTCTAACAGTGCTTTCACACGTAGCAAACAACTGCTTTCCTCTAGAAAGAAACGCATGTGCGTTTCTTACTAAAGCTTTCGTGAAATTAATAAACTTTCAAAAGAACGCGATTATCTTTCAAAGTAAAGCTTGTACGGAGAAAAGCAACACTGATCTCAGTTCTAACAATGCTTTCACACGTAGCAAACAACTGTCTGTCTTGACAAAGAAACGCATGTGCGTTTCTTACTAAAGCTTTCGTGAAATTAATAAACTTTCAAAAGAACGCGATTATCTTTCAAAGTAAAGCTTGTACTGAGAAAAGCAACACTGATCTCAGTTCTAACAGTGCTTTCACACGTAGCAAACAACTGCTTTCCTCTAGAAAGAAACGCATGTGCGTTTCTTACTAAAGCTTTCGTCAAATTAATAAACTTTCAAAAGAACGCGATTATCTTTCAAAGTAAAGCTTGTACTGAGAAAAGCAACACTGATCTCAGTTCTAACAGTGCTTTCACACGTAGCAAACAACTGCTTGTCTCTAGAAAGAAACGGATGTGCGTTTCTTACTAAATTTTCGAGAAATTAATAAACTTTCAAAAGAACGAGATTTTCTTTCAAAGTAAAGCTTGTACTGAGAAAAGCAACACTGATCTCAGTTCTAACAGTGCTTTCACACGTAGCAAACAACTTCCTGTCTTGACAAAGAAACGCATGTGCGTTTCTTACTAAAGCTTTCGTGAAATTAATAAACTTTCAAAAGAACGCGATTATCTTTCAAAGTAAAGCTTGTACTGAGAAAAGCAACACTGATCTCAGTTCTAACAGTGCTTACCCAGGTAGCAAACAACTGCCTGTCTTGACAAAGAAACGCATGTGCGTTTCTTACTAAAGCTTTCGTGAAATTAATAAACTTTCAAAAGAATGCGATTATCTTTCAAAGTAAAGCTTGTACTGAGAAAAGCAACACTGATCTCAGTTCTAACAGTGCTTTCACACGTAGCAAACAACTGCTTGTCTTTACAAAGAAACGCATGTGCGTTTCCTACTAAAGCTTTCGTGAAATTAATAAACTTTCAAAAGAACGCGATTATCTTTCAAAGTAAAGCTTGTACGGAGAAAAGCAACACTGATTTCAGTTCTAACAGTGCTTTCACACGTAGCAAACAACTGCCTGTCTTGACAAAGAACGCATGTGCGTTTCTTACTAAAGCTTTCGTGAAATTAATAAACTTTCAAAAGAACGCGATTATCTTTCAAAGTAAAGCTTGTACTGAGAAAAGCAACACTGATCTCAGTTCTAACAGTGCTTTCACACGTAGCAAACAACTGCCTGTCTTGACAAAGAAACTCATGTGCGTTTCTTACTAAAGCTTTCGTGAAATTCATAAACTTTCAAAAGAACGCGATTTTCTTTCTAAGTAAAGCTTGTACTGAGAAAAGCAACACTGATCTCAGTTCTAACAGTGCTTTCACACGTAGCAAACAACTGCTTGTCTCTAGAAAGAAACGCATGTGCGTTTCTTACTAAAGCTTTCGAGAAATTAATAAACTTTCAAAAGAACGCGATTATCTTTCAAAGTAAAGCTTCTACTGAGAAAAGCAACACTGATCTCAGTTCTAACAGTGCTTTCACACGTTGCAAACAACTGCTTGTCTCTAGAAAGAAACGCATGTGCGTTTCTTACTAAAGCTTCCGAGAAATTAATAAACTTTCAAAAGAACGCGATTTTCTTTCTAAGTGAAGCTTGTACTGAGAAAAGCAACACTGATCTCAGTTCTAACAGTGCTTTCACACGTAGCAAACAACTACCTGTCTTGACAAAGAAACGCATGTGCGTTTCTTACTAAAGCTTTCGTGAAATTCATAAACTTTCAAAAGAACGCGATTTTCTTTCTAAGTAAAGCTTGTACTGAGAAAAGCAACACTGATCTCAGTTCTAACAGTGCTTTCACACGTAGCAAACAACTGCTTGTCTCTAGAAAGAAACGCATGTGCGTTTCTTACTAAAGCTTTCGAGAAATTAATAAACTTTCAAAAGAACGAGATTTTCTTTCAAAGTAGAGCTTGTACTGAGAAAAGCAACACTGATCTCAGTTCTAACAGTGCTTTCACACGTAGCAAACAACTGCTTTTTTCTAGAAAGAAACGCATTTGCGTTTCTTACTAAAGCTTTCATGAAATTAATAAACTTTCAAAAGAACGCGATTTTCTTTCAAAGTAAAGCTTGTACTGAGAAAAGCAACACTGATCTCAGTTCTAACAGTGCTTTCACACGTAGCAAACAACTGCTTGTCTTTACAAAGAAACGCATGTGCATTTCTTACTAAAGCTTTCGTGAAATAAATAAACTTTCAAAAGAACGCGATTTTTTTTCAAAGTAAAGCTTGTACTGAGAAAAGCAACACTGATCTCAGTTCTAACAGTGCTTTCACACGTAGCAAACAACTGCTTGTCTTTACAAAGAAACGCATGTGCGTTTCCTACTAAAGCTTTCGTGAAATTAATAAACTTTCAAAAGAACGCGATTATCTTTCAAAGTAAAGCTTGTACGGAGAAAAGCAACACTGATCTCAGTTCTAACAGTGCTTTCACACGTAGCAAACAACTGCCTGTCTTGACAAAGAAACGCATGTGCGTTTCTTACTAAAGCTTTCGTGAAATTAATAAACTTTCAAAAGAACGCGATTATCTTTCAAAGTAAAGCTTGTACTGAGAAAAGCAACACTGATCTCAGTTCTAACAGTGCTTTCACACGTAGCAAACAACTGCTTTCCTCTTGAAAGAAACGCATGTGCGTTTCTTACTAAAGCTTTCGTCAAATTAATAAACTTTCAAAAGAACGCGATTATCTTACAAAGTAAAGCTTGTACTGAGAAAAGCAACACTGATCTCAGTTCTAACAGTGCTTTCACACGTAGCAAACAACTGCCTGTCTTGACAAAGAACGCATGTGCGTTTCTTACTAAAGCTTTCGTGAAATTAATAAACTTTCAAAAGAACGCGATTATCTTTCAAAGTAAAGCTTGTACTGAGAAAAGCAACACTGATCTCAGTTCTAACAGTGCTTTCACACGTAGCAAACAACTGCCTGTCTTGACAAAGAAACTCATGTGCGTTTCTTACTAAAGCTTTCGTGAAATTCATAAACTTTCAAAAGAACGCGATTTTCTTTCTAAGTAAAGCTTGTACTGAGAAAAGCAACACTGATCTCAGTTCTAACAGTGCTTTCACACGTAGCAAACAACTGCTTGTCTCTAGAAAGAAACGCATGTGCGTTTCTTACTAAAGCTTTCGAGAAATTAATAAACTTTCAAAAGAACGCGATTATCTTTCAAAGTAAAGCTTCTACTGAGAAAAGCAACACTGATCTCAGTTCTAACAGTGCTTTCACACGTTGCAAACAACTGCTTGTCTCTAGAAAGAAACGCATGTGCGTTTCTTACTAAAGCTTCCGAGAAATTAATAAACTTTCAAAAGAACGCGATTTTCTTTCTAAGTGAAGCTTGTACTGAGAAAAGCAACACTGATCTCAGTTCTAACAGTGCTTTCACACGTAGCAAACAACTACCTGTCTTGACAAAGAAACGCATGTGCGTTTCTTACTAAAGCTTTCGTGAAATTCATAAACTTTCAAAAGAACGCGATTTTCTTTCTAAGTAAAGCTTGTACTGAGAAAAGCAACACTGATCTCAGTTCTAACAGTGCTTTCACACGTAGCAAACAACTGCTTGTCTCTAGAAAGAAACGCATGTGCGTTTCTTACTAAAGCTTTCGAGAAATTAATAAACTTTCAAAAGAACGAGATTTTCTTTCAAAGTAGAGCTTGTACTGAGAAAAGCAACACTGATCTCAGTTCTAACAGTGCTTTCACACGTAGCAAACAACTGCTTTTTTCTAGAAAGAAACGCATTTGCGTTTCTTACTAAAGCTTTCATGAAATTAATAAACTTTCAAAAGAACGCGATTTTCTTTCAAAGTAAAGCTTGTACTGAGAAAAGCAACACTGATCTCAGTTCTAACAGTGCTTTCACACCTAGCAAACAACTGCTTGTCTTTACAAAGAAACGCATGTGCATTTCTTACTAAAGCTTTCGTGAAATAAATAAACTTTCAAAAGAACGCGAATTTTTTTCAAAGTAAAGCTTGTACTGAGAAAAGCAACACTGATCTCAGTTCTAACAGTGCTTTCACACGTAGCAAACAACTGCTTGTCTTTACAAAGAAACGCATGTGCGTTTCCTACTAAAGCTTTCGTGAAATTAATAAACTTTCAAAAGAACGCGATTATCTTTCAAAGTAAAGCTTGTACGGAGAAAAGCAACACTGATCTCAGTTCTAACAGTGCTTTCACACGTAGCAAACAACTGCCTGTCTTGACAAAGAAACGCATGTGCGTTTCTTACTAAAGCTTTCGTGAAATTAATAAACTTTCAAAAGAACGCGATTATCTTTCAAAGTAAAGCTTGTACTGAGAAAAGCAACACTGATCTCAGTTCTAACAGTGCTTTCACACGTAGCAAACAACTGCTTTCCTCTTGAAAGAAACGCATGTGCGTTTCTTACTAAAGCTTTCGTCAAATTAATAAACTTTCAAAAGAACGCGATTATCTTACAAAGTAAAGCTTGTACTGAGAAAAGCAACACTGATCTCAGTTCTAACAGTGCTTTCACACGTAGCAAACAACTGCTTGTCTTTACAAAAAAACTCATGAGCGTTTCATACTAAAGCTTTCGTGAAATTAATAAACTTTCAAAAGAACGCGATTTTCTTTCAAAGTAAAGCTTGTACTCAGAAAAGCAACACTGATCTCAGTTCTAAGAGTGCTTTCACACGTAGCAAACAACTGCTTTCCTCTAAAAGAAACGCATGTGCGTTTCTTACTAAAGCTTTCGTGAAATTAATAAACTTTCAAAAGAACGAGATTATCTTTCAAAGTAAAGCCTGTACTGAGAAAAGCAACACTGATCTCAGTTCTAACAGTGCTTTCACACGTAGCAAACAACTGCTTGTCTCTAGAAAGAAACGCATGTGCGTTTCTTACTAAAGCTTTCGTGAAATTAATAAACTTTCAAAAGAACGCGATTATCTTTCAAAGTAAAGCTTGTACGGAGAAAAGCAACACTGATTTCAGTTCTAACAGTGCTTTCACACGTAGCAAACAACTGCCTGTCTTGACAAAGAACGCATGTGCGTTTCTTACTAAAGCTTTCGTGAAATTAATAAACTTTCAAAAGAACGCGATTATCTTTCAAAGTAAAGCTTGTACTGAGAAAAGCAACACTGATCTCAGTTCTAACAGTGCTTTCACACGTAGCAAACAACTGCTTGTCTCTAGAAAGAAACGCTTGTGCGTTTCTTACTAAAGCTTTCGAGAAATTAATAAACTTTCAAAAGAACGAGATTTTCCTTCAAAGTAGAGCTTGTACTGAGAAAAGCAACACTGATCTCAGTTCTAACAGTGCTTTCACACGTAGCAAACAACTGCTTTTTTCTAGAAAGAAACGCATGTGCGTTTCTTACTAAAGCTTTCGTGAAATTAATTAACTTTCAAAAGAACGCGATTTTCTTTCAAAGTAAAGCTTGAACTGAGAAAAGCAACACTGATCTCAGTTCTAACAGTGCTTTCACACGTAGCAAACAACTGCTTGTCTTTACAAAGAAACGCATGTGCCTTTCTTACTAAAGCTTTCGTGAAATCAATAAACTTTCAAAAGAACGCGATTTTCTTTCAAAGTAAAGCTTGTACTCAGAAAAGCAACACTGATCTCAGTTCTAACAGTGCTTTCACACGTAGCAAACAACTGCTTGTCTTTACAAAGAAACGCATGTGCGTTTCCTACTAAAGCTTTCGTGAAATTAATAAACTTTTAAAAGAACGCGATTATCATTCAAAGTAAAGCTTGTACGGAGAAAAGCAACACTGATCTCAGTTCTAACAGTGCTTTCACACGTAGCAAACAACTGCCTGTCTTGACAAAGAAACGCATGTGCGTTTCTTACTAAAGCTTTCGTGAAATTAATAAACTTTCAAAAGAACGCGATTATCTTTCAAAGTAAAGCTTGTACTGAGAAAAGCAACACTTATCTCAGTTCTAACAGTGCTTTCACACGTAGCAAACAACTGCTTGTCTTTACAAAAAAACGCATGAGCGTTTCATA
Organism: Chionomys nivalis; assembly: GCF_950005125.1. Classification (NCBI taxonomy): domain Eukaryota; kingdom Metazoa; phylum Chordata; class Mammalia; order Rodentia; family Cricetidae; genus Chionomys; species Chionomys nivalis. The sequence goes on along the minus strand of NW_026646977.1, from coordinate 1,128,554 downwards.
CTAAAGCTTTCGTGAAATTAATAAACTTTCAAAAGAACGCGATTTTCTTCCAAAGTAAAGCTTGTACTCAGAAAAGCAACACTGATCTCAGTTCTAACAGTGCTTTCACACGTAGCAAACAACTGCTTTCCTCTAAAAGAAACGCATGTGCGTTTCTTACTAAAGCTTTCGTGAAATTAATAAATTTTCAAAAGAACGAGATTATCTTTCAAAGTAAAGCCTGTACTGAGAAAAGCAACACTGATCTCAGTTCTAACAGTGCTTTCACACGTCGCAAACAACTGCTTTACTTCACAAAGAAACGCATGTGCGTTTCTTACTAAAGCTTTCGAGAAATTAATAAACTTTCCAAAGAACGCGATTATCTTTCAAAGTAAAGCTTGTACTGAGAAAAGCAACACTGATCTCAGTTCTAACAGTGCTTTCACACGTTGCAAACAACTGCTTGTCTCTAGAAAGAAACGCATGTGCGTTTCTTACTAAAGCTTCCGAGAAATTAATAAACTTTCAAAAGAACGCGATTTTCTTTCCAAGTAAAGCTTGTACTGAGAAAAGCAACACTGATCTCAGTTCTAACAGTGCTTTCACACGTAGCAAACAACTGCCTGTCTTGACAAAGAAACGCATGTGCGTTTCTTACTAAAGCTTTCGAGAAATTAATAAACTTTCAAGAGAACGAGATTTTCTTTCAAAGTAGAGCTTGTACTGAGAAAAGCAACACTGATCTCAGTTCTAACAGTGCTTTCACACGTAGCAAACAACTGCTTTTTTCTAGAAAGAAACGCATGTGCGTTTCTTACTAAAGCTTTCATGAAATTAATAAACTTTCAAAAGAACGCGATTTTCTTTCAAAGTAAAGCTTGTACTGAGAAAAGCAACACTGATCTCAGTTCTAACAGTGCTTTCACACGTAGCAAACAACTGCTTGTCTTTACAAAGAAACGCATGTGCGTTTCTTACTAAAGCTTTCGTGAAATAAATAAACTTTCAAAAGAACGTGATTTTTTTTCCAAGTAAAGCTTGTACTGAGAAAAGCAACACTGATCTCAGTTCTAACAGTGCTTTCACACGTAGCAAACAACTGCTTGTCTTTACAAAGAAACGCATGTGCGTTTCCTACTAAAGCTTTCGTGAAATTAATAAACTTTCAAAAGAACGCGATTATCTTTCAAAGTAAAGCTTGTACGGAGAAAAGCAACACTGATCTCAGTTCTAACAGTGCTTTCACACGTAGCAAACAACTGCCTGTCTTGACAAAGAAACGCATGTGCGTTTCTTACTAAAGCTTTCGTGAAATTAATAAACTTTCAAAAGAACGCGATTATCTTTCAAAGTAAAGCTTGTACTGAGAAAAGCAACACTGATCTCAGTTCTAACAGTGCTTTCACACGTAGCAAACAACTGCTTTCCTCTTGAAAGAAACGCATGTGCGTTTCTTACTAAAGCTTTCGTCAAATTAATAAACTTTCAAAAGAACGCGATTATCTTACAAAGTAAAGCTTGTACTGAGAAAAGCAACACTGATCTCAGTTCTAACAGTGCTTTCACACGTAGCAAACAACTGCTTGTCTTTACAAAAAAACTCATGAGCGTTTCATACTAAAGCTTTCGTGAAATTAATAAACTTTCAAAAGAACGCGATTTTCTTTCAAAGTAAAGCTTGTACTCAGAAAAGCAACACTGATCTCAGTTCTAAGAGTGCTTTCACACGTAGCAAACAACTGCTTTCCTCTAAAAGAAACGCATGTGCGTTTCTTACTAAAGCTTTCGTGAAATTAATAAACTTTCAAAAGAACGAGATTATCTTTCAAAGTAAAGCCTGTACTGAGAAAAGCAACACTGATCTCAGTTCTAACAGTGCTTTCACACGTAGCAAACAACTGCTTGTCTCTAGAAAGAAACGCATGTGCGTTTCTTACTAAAGCTTTCGTGAAATTAATAAACTTTCAAAAGAACGCGATTATCTTTCAAAGTAAAGCTTGTACGGAGAAAAGCAACACTGATTTCAGTTCTAACAGTGCTTTCACACGTAGCAAACAACTGCCTGTCTTGACAAAGAACGCATGTGCGTTTCTTACTAAAGCTTTCGTGAAATTAATAAACTTTCAAAAGAACGCGATTATCTTTCAAAGTAAAGCTTGTACTGAGAAAAGCAACACTGATCTCAGTTCTAACAGTGCTTTCACACGTAGCAAACAACTGCTTGTCTCTAGAAAGAAACGCTTGTGCGTTTCTTACTAAAGCTTTCGAGAAATTAATAAACTTTCAAAAGAACGAGATTTTCCTTCAAAGTAGAGCTTGTACTGAGAAAAGCAACACTGATCTCAGTTCTAACAGTGCTTTCACACGTAGCAAACAACTGCTTTTTTCTAGAAAGAAACGCATGTGCGTTTCTTACTAAAGCTTTCGTGAAATTAATTAACTTTCAAAAGAACGCGATTTTCTTTCAAAGTAAAGCTTGAACTGAGAAAAGCAACACTGATCTCAGTTCTAACAGTGCTTTCACACGTAGCAAACAACTGCTTGTCTTTACAAAGAAACGCATGTGCCTTTCTTACTAAAGCTTTCGTGAAATCAATAAACTTTCAAAAGAACGCGATTTTCTTTCAAAGTAAAGCTTGTACTCAGAAAAGCAACACTGATCTCAGTTCTAACAGTGCTTTCACACGTAGCAAACAACTGCTTGTCTTTACAAAGAAACGCATGTGCGTTTCCTACTAAAGCTTTCGTGAAATTAATAAACTTTTAAAAGAACGCGATTATCATTCAAAGTAAAGCTTGTACGGAGAAAAGCAACACTGATCTCAGTTCTAACAGTGCTTTCACACGTAGCAAACAACTGCCTGTCTTGACAAAGAAACGCATGTGCGTTTCTTACTAAAGCTTTCGTGAAATTAATAAACTTTCAAAAGAACGCGATTATCTTTCAAAGTAAAGCTTGTACTGAGAAAAGCAACACTTATCTCAGTTCTAACAGTGCTTTCACACGTCGCAAACAACTGCTTGTCTTTACAAAAAAACGCATGAGCGTTTCATACTAAAGCTTTCGTGAAATTAATAAACTTTCAAAAGAACGCGATTTTCTTCCAAAGTAAAGCTTGTACTCAGAAAAGCAACACTGATCTCAGTTCTAACAGTGCTTTCACACGTAGCAAACAACTGCTTTCCTCTAAAAGAAACGCATGTGCGTTTCTTACTAAAGCTTTCGTGAAATTAATAAATTTTCAAAAGAACGAGATTATCTTTCAAAGTAAAGCCTGTACTGAGAAAAGCAACACTGATCTCAGTTCTAACAGTGCTTTCACACGTCGCAAACAACTGCTTTACTTCACAAAGAAACGCATGTGCGTTTCTTACTAAAGCTTTCGAGAAATTAATAAACTTTCCAAAGAACGCGATTATCTTTCAAAGTAAAGCTTGTACTGAGAAAAGCAACACTGATCTCAGTTCTAACAGTGCTTTCACACGTTGCAAACAACTGCTTGTCTCTAGAAAGAAACGCATGTGCGTTTCTTACTAAAGCTTCCGAGAAATTAATAAACTTTCAAAAGAACGCGATTTTCTTTCCAAGTAAAGCTTGTACTGAGAAAAGCAACACTGATCTCAGTTCTAACAGTGCTTTCACACGTAGCAAACAACTGCCTGTCTTGACAAAGAAACGCATGTGCGTTTCTTACTAAAGCTTTCGAGAAATTAATAAACTTTCAAGAGAACGAGATTTTCTTTCAAAGTAGAGCTTGTACTGAGAAAAGCAACACTGATCTCAGTTCTAACAGTGCTTTCACACGTAGCAAACAACTGCTTTTTTCTAGAAAGAAACGCATGTGCGTTTCTTACTAAAGCTTTCATGAAATTAATAAACTTTCAAAAGAACGCGATTTTCTTTCAAAGTAAAGCTTGTACTGAGAAAAGCAACACTGATCTCAGTTCTAACAGTGCTTTCACACGTAGCAAACAACTGCTTGTCTTTACAAAGAAACGCATGTGCGTTTCTTACTAAAGCTTTCGTGAAATAAATAAACTTTCAAAAGAACGTGATTTTTTTTCCAAGTAAAGCTTGTACTGAGAAAAGCAACACTGATCTCAGTTCTAACAGTGCTTTCACACGTAGCAAACAACTGCTTGTCTTTACAAAGAAACGCATGTGCGTTTCCTACTAAAGCTTTCGTGAAATTAATAAACTTTCAAAAGAACGCGATTATCTTTCAAAGTAAAGCTTGTACGGAGAAAAGCAACACTGATCTCAGTTCTAACAGTGCTTTCACACATAGCAAACAACTGCCTGTCTTGACAAAGAAACGCATGTGCGTTTCTTACTAAAGCTTTCGTGAAATTAATAAACTTTCAAAAGAACGCGATTATCTTTCAAAGTAAAGCTTGTACTGAGAAAAGCAACACTGATCTCAGTTCTAACAGTGCTTTCACACGTAGCAAACAACTGCTTTCCTCTTGAAAGAAACGCATGTGCGTTTCTTACTAAAGCTTTCGTCAAATTAATAAACTTTCAAAAGAACGCGATTATCTTACAAAGTAAAGCTTGTACTGAGAAAAGCAACACTGATCTCAGTTCTAACAGTGCTTTCACACGTAGCAAACAACTGCTTGTCTTTACAAAAAAACTCATGAGCGTTTCATACTAAAGCTTTCGTGAAATTAATAAACTTTCAAAAGAACGCGATTTTCTTTCAAAGTAAAGCTTGTACTCAGAAAAGCAACACTGATCTCAGTTCTAACAGTGCTTTCACACGTAGCAAACAACTGCTTTTTTCTAGAAAGAAACGCATGTGCGTTTCTTACTAAAGCTTTCGTGAAATTAATTAACTTTCAAAAGAACGCGATTTTCTTTCAAAGTAAAGCTTGAACTGAGAAAAGCAACACTGATCTCAGTTCTAACAGTGCTTTCACACGTAGCAAACAACTGCTTTTCTCTAGAAGGAAACGCATGTGCGTTTCTTACTAAAGCTTTCGTGAAATTAATAAACTTTCAAAAGAACGAGATTATCTTTCAAAGTAAAGCTTGTACTGAGAAAAGCAACACTTATCTCAGTTCTAACAGTGCTTTCCCACGTCGCAAACAACTGCTTGTCTTTACAAAAAAACGCATGAGCGTTTCATACTAAAGCTTTCGTGAAATTAATAAACTTTCAAAAGAACGCGATTTTCTTTCAAAGCAAAGCTTGTACTCAGAAAAGCAACACTGATCTCAGTTCTAACAGTGCTTTCACACGTAGCAAACAACTGCTTTCCTCTAAAAGAAACGCATGTGCGTTTCTTACTAAAGCTTTCGTGAAATTAATAAATTTTCAAAAGAACGAGATTATCTTTCAAAGTAAAGCCTGTACTGAGAAAAGCAACACTGATCTCAGTTCTAACAGTGCTTTCACACGTAGCAAACAACTGCTTTACTTTACAAAGTAACGCATGTGCGTTTCTTACTAAAGCTTTCGAGAATTTAATAAACTTTCAAAAGAACGCGATTATCTTTCAAAGTAAAGCTTGTACTGAGAAAAGCAACACTGATCTCAGTTCTAACAGTGCTTTCACACGTTGCAAACAACTGCTTGTCTCTAGAAAGAAACGCATGTGCGTTTCTTACTAAAGCTTCCGAGAAATTAATAAACTTTCAAAAGAACGCGATTTTCTTTCCAAGTAAAGCTTGTACTGAGAAAAGCAACACTGATCTCAGTTCTAACAGTGCTTTCACACGTAGCAAACAACTGCTTTTTTCTAGAAAGAAACGCATGTGCGTTTCTTACTAAAGCTTTCATGAAATTAATAAACTTTCAAAAGAACGCGATTTTCTTTCAAAGTAAAGCTTGTACTGAGAAAAGCAACACTGATCTCAGTTCTAACAGTGCTTTCACACGTAGCAAACAACTGCTTGTCTTTACAAAGAAACGCATGTGCGTTTCTTACTAAAGCTTTCGTGAAATAAATAAACTTTCAAAAGAACGCGATTTTTTTTCCAAGTAAAGCTTGTACTGAGAAAAGCAACACTGATCTCAGTTCTAACAGTGCTTTCACACGTAGCAAACAACTGCTTGTCTTTACAAAGAAACGCATGTGCGTTTCCTACTAAAGCTTTCGTGAAATTAATAAACTTTCAAAAGAACGCGATTATCTTTCAAAGTAAAGCTTGTACGGAGAAAAGCAACACTGATCTCAGTTCTAACAGTGCTTTCACACATAGCAAACAACTGCCTGTCTTGACAAAGAAACGCATGTGCGTTTCTTACTAAAGCTTTCGTGAAATTAATAAACTTTCAAAAGAACGCGATTATCTTTCAAAGTAAAGCTTGTACTGAGAAAAGCAACACTGATCTCAGTTCTAACAGTGCTTTCACACGTAGCAAACAACTGCTTTCCTCTTGAAAGAAACGCATGTGCGTTTCTTACTAAAGCTTTCGTCAAATTAATAAACTTTCAAAAGAACGCGATTATCTTACAAAGTAAAGCTTGTACTGAGAAAAGCAACACTGATCTCAGTTCTAACAGTGCTTTCACACGTAGCAAACAACTGCTTGTCTTTACAAAAAAACTCATGAGCGTTTCATACTAAAGCTTTCGTGAAATTAATAAACTTTCAAAAGAACGCGATTTTCTTTCAAAGTAAAGCTTGTACTCAGAAAAGCAACACTGATCTCAGTTCTAAGAGTGCTTTCACACGTAGCAAACAACTGCTTTCCTCTAAAAGAAACGCATGTGCGTTTCTTACTGAAGCTTTCGTGAAATTAATAAACTTTCAAAAGAACGAGATTATCTTTCAAAGTAAAGCCTGTACTGAGAAAAGCAACACTGATCTCAGTTCTAACAGTGCTTTCACACGTAGCAAACAACTGCTTGTCTCTAGAAAGAAACGCATGTGCGTTTCTTACTAAAGCTTTCGTGAAATTAATAAACATTCAAAAGAACGCGATTATCTTTCAAAGTAAAGCTTGTACGGAGAAAAGCAACACTGATCTCAGTTCTAACAATGCTTTCACACGTAGCAAACAACTGTCTGTCTTGACAAAGAAACGCATGTGCGTTTCTTACTAAAGCTTTCGTGAAATTAATAAACTTTCAAAAGAACGCGATTATCTTTCAAAGTAAAGCTTGTACTGAGAAAAGCAACACTGATCTCAGTTCTAACAGTGCTTTCACACGTAGCAAACAACTGCTTTCCTCTAGAAAGAAACGCATGTGCGTTTCTTACTAAAGCTTTCGTCAAATTAATAAACTTTCAAAAGAACGCGATTATCTTTCAAAGTAAAGCTTGTACTGAGAAAAGCAACACTGATCTCAGTTCTAACAGTGCTTTCACACGTAGCAAACAACTGCTTGTCTCTAGAAAGAAACGCATGTGCGTTTCTTACTAAATTTTCGAAAAATTAATAAACTTTCAAAAGAACGAGATTTTCTTTCAAAGTAAAGCTTGTACTGAGAAAAGCAACACTGATCTCAGTTCTAACAGTGCTTTCACACGTAGCAAACAACTTCCTGTCTTGACAAAGAAACGCATGTGCGTTTCTTACTAAAGCTTTCGTGAAATTAATAAACTTTCAAAAGAACGCGATTATCTTTCAAAGTAAAGCTTGTACTGAGAAAAGCAACACTGATCTCAGTTCTAACAGTGCTTACCCAGGTAGCAAACAACTGCCTGTCTTGACAAAGAAACGCATGTGCGTTTCTTACTAAAGCTTTCGTGAAATTAATAAACTTTCAAAAGAACGCGATTATCTTTCAAAGTAAAGCTTGTACTGAGAAAAGCAACACTGATCTCAGTTCTAACAGTGCTTTCACACGTAGCAAACAACTGCTTGTCTTTACAAAGAAACGCATGTGCGTTTCCTACTAAAGCTTTCGTGAAATTAATAAACTTTCAAAAGAACGCGATTATCTTTCAAAGTAAAGCTTGTACGGAGAAAAGCAACACTGATTTCAGTTCTAACAGTGCTTTCACACGTAGCAAACAACTGCCTGTCTTGACAAAGAACGCATGTGCGTTTCTTACTAAAGCTTTCGTGAAATTAATAAACTTTCAAAAGAACGCGATTATCTTTCAAAGTAAAGCTTGTACTGAGAAAAGCAACACTGATCTCAGTTCTAACAGTGCTTTCACACGTAGCAAACAACTGCCTGTCTTGACAAAGAAACTCATGTGCGTTTCTTACTAAAGCTTTCGTGAAATTCATAAACTTTCAAAAGAACGCGATTTTCTTTCTAAGTAAAGCTTGTACTGAGAAAAGCAACACTGATCTCAGTTCTAACAGTGCTTTCACACGTAGCAAACAACTGCTTGTCTCTAGAAAGAAACGCATGTGCGTTTCTTACTAAAGCTTTCGAGAAATTAATAAACTTTCAAAAGAACGAGATTTTCCTTCAAAGTAGAGCTTGTACTGAGAAAAGCAACACTGATCTCAGTTCTAACAGTGCTTTCACACGTAGCAAACAAGTGCTTTTTTCTAGAAAGAAACGCATGTGCGTTTCTTACTAAAGCTTTCGTGAAATTAATTAACTTTCAAAAGAACGCGATTTTCTTTCAAAGTAAAGCTTGAACTGAGAAAAGCAACACTGATCTCAGTTCTAACAGTGCTTTCACACGTAGCAAACAACTGCTTTTCTCTAGAAGGAAACGCATGTGCGTTTCTTACTAAAGCTTTCGTGAAATTAATAAACTTTCAAAAGAACGCGATTTTTTTTCCAAGTAAAGCTTGTACTGAGAAAAGCAACACTGATCTCAGTTCTAACAGTGCTTTCACACGTAGCAAACAACTGCTTGTCTTTACAAAGAAACGCATGTGCGTTTCCTACTAAAGCTTTCGTGAAATTAATAAACTTTCAAAAGAACGCGATTATCTTTCAAAGTAAAGCTTGTACGGAGAAAAGCAACACTGATCTCAGTTCTAACAGTGCTTTCACACATAGCAAACAACTGCCTGTCTTGACAAAGAAACGCATGTGCGTTTCTTACTAAAGCTTTCGTGAAATTAATAAACTTTCAAAAGAACGCGATTATCTTTCAAAGTAAAGCTTGTACTGAGAAAAGCAACACTGATCTCAGTTCTAACAGTGCTTTCACACGTAGCAAACAACTGCTTTCCTCTTGAAAGAAACGCATGTGCGTTTCTTACTAAAGCTTTCGTCAAATTAATAAACTTTCAAAAGAACGCGATTATCTTACAAAGTAAAGCTTGTACTGAGAAAAGCAACACTGATCTCAGTTCTAACAGTGCTTTCACACGTAGCAAACAACTGCTTGTCTTTACAAAAAAACTCATGAGCGTTTCATACTAAAGCTTTCGTGAAATTAATAAACTTTCAAAAGAACGCGATTTTCTTTCAAAGTAAAGCTTGTACTCAGAAAAGCAACACTGATCTCAGTTCTAAGAGTGCTTTCACACGTAGCAAACAACTGCTTTCCTCTAAAAGAAACGCATGTGCGTTTCTTACTGAAGCTTTCGTGAAATTAATAAACTTTCAAAAGAACGAGATTATCTTTCAAAGTAAAGCCTGTACTGAGAAAAGCAACACTGATCTCAGTTCTAACAGTGCTTTCACACGTAGCAAACAACTGCTTGTCTCTAGAAAGAAACGCATGTGCGTTTCTTACTAAAGCTTTCGTGAAATTAATAAACATTCAAAAGAACGCGATTATCTTTCAAAGTAAAGCTTGTACGGAGAAAAGCAACACTGATCTCAGTTCTAACAATGCTTTCACACGTAGCAAACAACTGTCTGTCTTGACAAAGAAACGCATGTGCGTTTCTTACTAAAGCTTTCGTGAAATTAATAAACTTTCAAAAGAACGCGATTATCTTTCAAAGTAAAGCTTGTACTGAGAAAAGCAACACTGATCTCAGTTCTAACAGTGCTTTCACACGTAGCAAACAACTGCTTTCCTCTAGAAAGAAACGCATGTGCGTTTCTTACTAAAGCTTTCGTCAAATTAATAAACTTTCAAAAGAACGCGATTATCTTTCAAAGTAAAGCTTGTACTGAGAAAAGCAACACTGATCTCAGTTCTAACAGTGCTTTCACACGTAGCAAACAACTGCTTGTCTCTAGAAAGAAACGCATGTGCGTTTCTTACTAAATTTTCGAAAAATTAATAAACTTTCAAAAGAACGAGATTTTCTTTCAAAGTAAAGCTTGTACTGAGAAAAGCAACACTGATCTCAGTTCTAACAGTGCTTTCACACGTAGCAAACAACTTCCTGTCTTGACAAAGAAACGCATGTGCGTTTCTTACTAAAGCTTTCGTGAAATTAATAAACTTTCAAAAGAACGCGATTATCTTTCAAAGTAAAGCTTGTACTGAGAAAAGCAACACTGATCTCAGTTCTAACAGTGCTTACCCAGGTAGCAAACAACTGCCTGTCTTGACAAAGAAACGCATGTGCGTTTCTTACTAAAGCTTTCGTGAAATTAATAAACTTTCAAAAGAACGCGATTATCTTTCAAAGTAAAGCTTGTACTGAGAAAAGCAACACTGATCTCAGTTCTAACAGTGCTTTCACACGTAGCAAACAACTGCTTGTCTTTACAAAGAAACGCATGTGCGTTTCCTACTAAAGCTTTCGTGAAATTAATAAACTTTCAAAAGAACGCGATTATCTTTCAAAGTAAAGCTTGTACGGAGAAAAGCAACACTGATTTCAGTTCTAACAGTGCTTTCACACGTAGCAAACAACTGCCTGTCTTGACAAAGAACGCATGTGCGTTTCTTACTAAAGCTTTCGTGAAATTAATAAACTTTCAAAAGAACGCGATTATCTTTCAAAGTAAAGCTTGTACTGAGAAAAGCAACACTGATCTCAGTTCTAACAGTGCTTTCACACGTAGCAAACAACTGCCTGTCTTTACAAAGAAACTCATGTGCGTTTCTTACTAAAGCTTTCGTGAAATTCATAAACTTTCAAAAGAACGCGATTTTCTTTCTAAGTAAAGCTTGTACTGAGAAAAGCAACACTGATCTCAGTTCTAACAGTGCTTTCACACGTAGCAAACAACTGCTTGTCTCTAGAAAGAAACGCATGTGCGTTTCTTACTAAAGCTTTCGTGAAATTAATAAACTTTCAAAAGAACGCGATTATCTTTCAAAGTAAAGCTTGTACGGAGAAAAGCAACACTGATCTCAGTTCTAACAATGCTTTCACACGTAGCAAACAACTGTCTGTCTTGACAAAGAAACGCATGTGCGTTTCTTACTAAAGCTTTCGTGAAATTAATAAACTTTCAAAAGAACGCGATTATCTTTCAAAGTAAAGCTTGTACTGAGAAAAGCAACACTGATCTCAGTTCTAACAGTGCTTTCACACGTAGCAAACAACTGCTTTCCTCTAGAAAGAAACGCATGTGCGTTTCTTACTAAAGCTTTCGTCAAATTAATAAACTTTCAAAAGAACGCGATTATCTTTCAAAGTAAAGCTTGTACTGAGAAAAGCAACACTGATTTCAGTTCTAACAGTGCTTTCACACGTAGCAAACAACTGCCTGTCTTGACAAAGAACGCATGTGCGTTTCTTACTAAAGCTTTCGTGAAATTAATAAACTTTCAAAAGAACGCGATTATCTTTCAAAGTAAAGCTTGTACTGAGAAAAGCAACACTGATCTCAGTTCTAACAGTGCTTTCACACGTAGCAAACAACTGCTTGTCTTGACAAAGAAACTCATGTGCGTTTCTTACTAAAGCTTTCGTGAAATTCATAAACTTTCAAAAGAACGCGATTTTCTTTCTAAGTAAAGCTTGTACTGAGAAAAGCAACACTGATCTCAGTTCTAACAGTGCTTTCACACGTAGCAAACAACTGCTTGTCTCTAGAAAGAAACGCATGTGCGTTTCTTACTAAAGCTTTCGAGAAATTAATAAACTTTCAAAAGAACGAGATTTTCCTTCAAAGTAGAGCTTGTACTGAGAAAAGCAACACTGATCTCAGTTCTAACAGTGCTTTCACACGTAGCAAACAACTGCTTTTTTCTAGAAAGAAACGCATGTGCGTTTCTTACTAAAGCTTTCGTGAAATTAATTAACTTTCAAAAGAACGCGATTTTCTTTCAAAGTAAAGCTTGAACTGAGAAAAGCAACACTGATCTCAGTTCTAACAGTGCTTTCACACGTAGCAAACAACTGCTTTTCTCTAGAAGGAAACGCATGTGCGTTTCTTACTAAAGCTTTCGTGAAATTAATAAACTTTCAAAAGAACGAGATTATCTTTCAAAGTAAAGCTTGTACTGAGAAAAGCAACACTTATCTCAGTTCTAACAGTGCTTTCACACGTCGCAAACAACTGCTTGTCTTTACAAAAAAACGCATGAGCGTTTCATACTAAAGCTTTCGTGAAATTAATAAACTTTCAAAAGAACGCGATTTTCTTTCAAAGTAAAGCTTGTACTCAGAAAAGCAACACTGATCTCAGTTCTAACAGTGCTTTCACACGTAGCAAACAACTGCTTTCCTCTAAAAGAAACGCATGTGCGTTTCTTACTAAAGCTTTCGTGAAATTAATAAATTTTCAAAAGAACGAGATTATCTTTCAAAGTAAAGCCTGTACTGAGAAAAGCAACACTGATCTCAGTTCTAACAGTGCTTTCACACGTAGCAAACAACTGCTTTACTTTACAAAGTAACGCATGTGCGTTTCTTACTAAAGCTTTCGAGAATTTAATAAACTTTCAAAAGAACGCGATTATCTTTCAAAGTAAAGCTTGTACTGAGAAAAGCAACACTGATCTCAGTTCTAACAGTGCTTTCACACGTTGCAAACAACTGCTTGTCTCTAGAAAGAAACGCATGTGCGTTTCTTACTAAAGCTTCCGAGAAATTAATAAACTTTCAAAAGAACGCGATTTTCTTTCCAAGTAAAGCTTGTACTGAGAAAAGCAACACTGATCTCAGTTCTAACAGTGCTTTCACACGTAGCAAACAACTGCCTGTCTTGACAAAGAAACGCATGTGCGTTTCTTACTAAAGCTTTCGTGAAATTCATAAACTTTCAAAAGAACGCGATTTTCTTTCTAAGTAAAGCTTGTACTGAGAAAAGCAACACTGATCTCAGTTCTAACAGTGCTTTCACACGTAGCAAACAACTGCTTGTCTCTAGAAAGAAACGCATGTGCGTTTCTTACTAAAGCTTTCGAGAAATTAATAAACTTTCAAAAGAACGAGATTTTCTTTCAAAGTAAAGCTTGTACGGAGAAAAGCAACACTGATCTCAGTTCTAACAGTGCTTTCACACATAGCAAACAACTGCCTGTCTTGACAAAGAAACGCATGTGCGTTTCTTACTAAAGCTTTCGTGAAATTAATAAACTTTCAAAAGAACGCGATTATCTTTCAAAGTAAAGCTTGTACTGAGAAAAGCAACACTGATCTCAGTTCTAACAGTGCTTTCACACGTAGCAAACAACTGCTTTCCTCTTGAAAGAAACGCATGTGCGTTTCTTACTAAAGCTTTCGTCAAATTAATAAACTTTCAAAAGAACGCGATTATCTTACAAAGTAAAGCTTGTACTGAGAAAAGCAACACTGATCTCAGTTCTAACAGTGCTTTCACACGTAGCAAACAACTGCTTGTCTTTACAAAAAAACTCATGAGCGTTTCATACTAAAGCTTTCGTGAAATTAATAAACTTTCAAAAGAACGCGATTTTCTTTCAAAGTAAAGCTTGTACTCAGAAAAGCAACACTGATCTCAGTTCTAAGAGTGCTTTCACACGTAGCAAACAACTGCTTTCCTCTAAAAGAAACGCATGTGCGTTTCTTACTGAAGCTTTCGTGAAATTAATAAACTTTCAAAAGAACGAGATTATCTTTCAAAGTAAAGCCTGTACTGAGAAAAGCAACACTGATCTCAGTTCTAACAGTGCTTTCACACGTAGCAAACAACTGCTTGTCTCTAGAAAGAAACGCATGTGCGTTTCTTACTAAAGCTTTCGTGAAATTAATAAACTTTCAAAAGAACGCGATTATCTTTCAAAGTAAAGCTTGTACGGAGAAAAGCAACACTGATCTCAGTTCTAACAATGCTTTCACACGTAGCAAACAACTGTCTGTCTTGACAAAGAAACGCATGTGCGTTTCTTACTAAAGCTTTCGTGAAATTAATAAACTTTCAAAAGAACGCGATTATCTTTCAAAGTAAAGCTTGTACTGAGAAAAGCAACACTGATCTCAGTTCTAACAGTGCTTTCACACGTAGCAAACAACTGCTTTCCTCTAGAAAGAAACGCATGTGCGTTTCTTACTAAAGCTTTCGTCAAATTAATAAACTTTCAAAAGAACGCGATTATCTTTCAAAGTAAAGCTTGTACTGAGAAAAGCAACACTGATTTCAGTTCTAACAGTGCTTTCACACGTAGCAAACAACTGCCTGTCTTGACAAAGAACGCATGTGCGTTTCTTACTAAAGCTTTCGTGAAATTAATAAACTTTCAAAAGAACGCGATTATCTTTCAAAGTAAAGCTTGTACTGAGAAAAGCAACACTGATCTCAGTTCTAACAGTGCTTTCACACGTAGCAAACAACTGCTTGTCTTGACAAAGAAACTCATGTGCGTTTCTTACTAAAGCTTTCGTGAAATTCATAAACTTTCAAAAGAACGCGATTTTCTTTCTAAGTAAAGCTTGTACTGAGAAAAGCAACACTGATCTCAGTTCTAACAGTGCTTTCACACGTAGCAAACAACTGCTTGTCTCTAGAAAGAAACGCATGTGCGTTTCTTACTAAAGCTTTCGAGAAATTAATAAACTTTCAAAAGAACGAGATTTTCCTTCAAAGTAGAGCTTGTACTGAGAAAAGCAACACTGATCTCAGTTCTAACAGTGCTTTCACACGTAGCAAACAACTGCTTTTTTCTAGAAAGAAACGCATGTGCGTTTCTTACTAAAGCTTTCGTGAAATTAATTAACTTTCAAAAGAACGCGATTTTCTTTCAAAGTAAAGCTTGAACTGAGAAAAGCAACACTGATCTCAGTTCTAACAGTGCTTTCACACGTAGCAAACAACTGCTTTTCTCTAGAAGGAAACGCATGTGCGTTTCTTACTAAAGCTTTCGTGAAATTAATAAACTTTCAAAAGAACGAGATTATCTTTCAAAGTAAAGCTTGTACTGAGAAAAGCAACACTTATCTCAGTTCTAACAGTGCTTTCACACGTCGCAAACAACTGCTTGTCTTTACAAAAAAACGCATGAGCGTTTCATACTAAAGCTTTCGTGAAATTAATAAACTTTCAAAAGAACGCGATTTTCTTTCAAAGTAAAGCTTGTACTCAGAAAAGCAACACTGATCTCAGTTCTAACAGTGCTTTCACACGTAGCAAACAACTGCTTTCCTCTAAAAGAAACGCATGTGCGTTTCTTACTAAAGCTTTCGTGAAATTAATAAATTTTCAAAAGAACGAGATTATCTTTCAAAGTAAAGCCTGTACTGAGAAAAGCAACACTGATCTCAGTTCTAACAGTGCTTTCACACGTAGCAAACAACTGCTTTACTTTACAAAGTAACGCATGTGCGTTTCTTACTAAAGCTTTCGAGAATTTAATAAACTTTCAAAAGAACGCGATTATCTTTCAAAGTAAAGCTTGTACTGAGAAAAGCAACACTGATCTCAGTTCTAACAGTGCTTTCACACGTTGCAAACAACTGCTTGTCTCTAGAAAGAAACGCATGTGCGTTTCTTACTAAAGCTTCCGAGAAATTAATAAACTTTCAAAAGAACGCGATTTTCTTTCCAAGTAAAGCTTGTACTGAGAAAAGCAACACTGATCTCAGTTCTAACAGTGCTTTCACACGTAGCAAACAACTGCCTGTCTTGACAAAGAAACGCATGTGCGTTTCTTACTAAAGCTTTCGTGAAATTCATAAACTTTCAAAAGAACGCGATTTTCTTTCTAAGTAAAGCTTGTACTGAGAAAAGCAACACTGATCTCAGTTCTAACAGTGCTTTCACACGTAGCAAACAACTGCTTGTCTCTAGAAAGAAACGCATGTGCGTTTCTTACTAAAGCTTTCGAGAAATTAATAAACTTTCAAAAGAACGAGATTTTCTTTCAAAGTAAAGCTTGTACGGAGAAAAGCAACACTGATCTCAGTTCTAACAGTGCTTTCACACATAGCAAACAACTGCCTGTCTTGACAAAGAAACGCATGTGCGTTTCTTACTAAAGCTTTCGTGAAATTAATAAACTTTCAAAAGAACGCGATTATCTTTCAAAGTAAAGCTTGTACTGAGAAAAGCAACACTGATCTCAGTTCTAACAGTGCTTTCACACGTAGCAAACAACTGCTTTCCTCTTGAAAGAAACGCATGTGCGTTTCTTACTAAAGCTTTCGTCAAATTAATAAACTTTCAAAAGAACGCGATTATCTTACAAAGTAAAGCTTGTACTGAGAAAAGCAACACTGATCTCAGTTCTAACAGTGCTTTCACACGTAGCAAACAACTGCTTGTCTTTACAAAAAAACTCATGAGCGTTTCATACTAAAGCTTTAGTGAAATTAATAAACTTTCAAAAGAACGCGATTTTCTTTCAAAGTAAAGCTTGTACTCAGAAAAGCAACACTGATCTCAGTTCTAAGAGTGCTTTCACACGTAGCAAACAACTGCTTTCCTCTAAAAGAAACGCATGTGCGTTTCTTACTGAAGCTTTCGTGAAATTAATAAACTTTCAAAAGAACGAGATTATCTTTCAAAGTAAAGCCTGTACTGAGAAAAGCAACACTGATCTCAGTTCTAACAGTGCTTTCACACGTAGCAAACAACTGCTTGTCTCTAGAAAGAAACGCATGTGCGTTTCTTACTAAAGCTTTCGTGAAATTAATAAACTTTCAAAAGAACGCGATTATCTTTCAAAGTAAAGCTTGTACGGAGAAAAGCAACACTGATCTCAGTTCTAACAATGCTTTCACACGTAGCAAACAACTGTCTGTCTTGACAAAGAAACGCATGTGCGTTTCTTACTAAAGCTTTCGTGAAATTAATAAACTTTCAAAAGAACGCGATTATCTTTCAAAGTAAAGCTTGTACTGAGAAAAGCAACACTGATCTCAGTTCTAACAGTGCTTTCACACGTAGCAAACAACTGCTTTCCTCTAGAAAGAAACGCATGTGCGTTTCTTACTAAAGCTTTCGTCAAATTAATAAACTTTCAAAAGAACGCGATTATCTTTCAAAGTAAAGCTTGTACTGAGAAAAGCAACACTGATCTCAGTTCTAACAGTGCTTTCACACGTAGCAAACAACTGCTTGTCTCTAGAAAGAAACGCATGTGCGTTTCTTACTAAATTTTCGAAAAATTAATAAACTTTCAAAAGAACGAGATTTTCTTTCAAAGTAAAGCTTGTACTGAGAAAAGCAACACTGATCTCAGTTCTAACAGTGCTTTCACACGTAGCAAACAACTTCCTGTCTTGACAAAGAAACGCATGTGCGTTTCTTACTAAAGCTTTCGTGAAATTAATAAACTTTCAAAAGAACGCGATTATCTTTCAAAGTAAAGCTTGTACTGAGAAAAGCAACACTGATCTCAGTTCTAACAGTGCTTACCCAGGTAGCAAACAACTGCCTGTCTTGACAAAGAAACGCATGTGCGTTTCTTACTAAAGCTTTCGTGAAATTAATAAACTTTCAAAAGAACGCGATTATCTTTCAAAGTAAAGCTTGTACTGAGAAAAGCAACACTGATCTCAGTTCTAACAGTGCTTTCACACGTAGCAAACAACTGCTTGTCTTTACAAAGAAACGCATGTGCGTTTCCTACTAAAGCTTTCGTGAAATTAATAAACTTTCAAAAGAACGCGATTATCTTTCAAAGTAAAGCTTGTACGGAGAAAAGCAACACTGATTTCAGTTCTAACAGTGCTTTCACACGTAGCAAACAACTGCCTGTCTTGACAAAGAACGCATGTGCGTTTCTTACTAAAGCTTTCGTGAAATTAATAAACTTTCAAAAGAACGCGATTATCTTTCAAAGTAAAGCTTGTACTGAGAAAAGCAACACTGATCTCAGTTCTAACAGTGCTTTCACACGTAGCAACAACTGCTTGTCTTGACAAAGAAACTCATGTGCGTTTCTTACTAAAGCTTTCGTGAAATTCATAAACTTTCAAAAGAACGCGATTTTCTTTCTAAGTAAAGCTTGTACTGAGAAAAGCAACACTGATCTCAGTTCTAACAGTGCTTTCACACGTAGCAAACAACTGCTTGTCTCTAGAAAGAAACGCATGTGCGTTTCTTACTAAAGCTTTCGAGAAATTAATAAACTTTCAAAAGAACGAGATTTTCCTTCAAAGTAGAGCTTGTACTGAGAAAAGCAACACTGATCTCAGTTCTAACAGTGCTTTCACACGTAGCAAACAACTGCTTTTCTCTAGAAGGAAACGCATGTGCGTTTCTTACTAAAGCTTTCGTGAAATTAATAAACTTTCAAAAGAACGAGATTATCTTTCAAAGTAAAGCTTGTACTGAGAAAAGCAACACTTATCTCAGTTCTAACAGTGCTTTCACACGTCGCAAACAACTGCTTGTCTTTACAAAAAAAAGCATGAGCGTTTCATACTAAAGCTTTCGTGAAATTAATAAACTTTCAAAAGAACGCGATTTTCTTTCAAAGTAAAGCTTGTACTCAGAAAAGCAACACTGATCTCAGTTCTAACAGTGCTTTCACACGTAGCAAACAACTGCTTTCCTCTAAAAGAAACGCATGTGCGTTTCTTACTAAAGCTTTCGTGAAATTAATAAATTTTCAAAAGAACGAGATTATCTTTCAAAGTAAAGCCTGTACTGAGAAAAGCAACACTGATCTCAGTTCTAACAGTGCTTTCACACGTAGCAAACAACTGCTTTACTTTACAAAGTAACGCATGTGCGTTTCTTACTAAAGCTTTCGAGAAATTAATAAACTTTCAAAAGAACGCGATTATCTTTCAAAGTAAAGCTTGTACTGAGAAAAGCAACACTGATCTCAGTTCTAACAGTGCTTTCACACGTTGCAAACAACTGCTTGTCTCTAGAAAGAAACGCATGTGCGTTTCTTACTAAAACTTCCGAGAAATTAATAAACTTTCAAAAGAACGCGATTTTCTTTCCAAGTAAAGCTTGTACTGAGAAAAGCAACACTGATCTCAGTTCTAACAGTGCTTTCACACGTAGCAAACAACTGCCTGTCTTGACAAAGAAACGCATGTGCATTTCTTACTAAAGCTTTCGTGAAATTCATAAACTTTCAAAAGAACGCGATTTTCTTTCTAAGTAAAGCTTGTACTGAGAAAAGCAACACTGATCTCAGTTCTAACAGTGCTTTCACACGTAGCAAACAACTGCTTGTCTCTAGAAAGAAACGCATGTGCGTTTCTTACTAAAGCTTTCGAGAAATTAATAAACTTTCAAAAGAACGAGATTTTCTTTCAAAGTAGAGCTTGTACTGAGAAAAGCAACACTGATCTCAGTTCTAACAGTGCTTTCACACGTAGCAAACAACTGCTTTTTTCTAGAAAGAAACGCATGTGCGTTTCTTACTAAAGCTTTCATGAAATTAATAAACTTTCAAAAGAACGCGATTTTCTTTCAAAGTAAAGCTTGTACTGAGAAAAGCAACACTGATCTCAGTTCTAACAGTGCTTTCACACGTAGCAAACAGCTTCTTGTCTTTACAAAGAAACGCATGTGCGTTTCTTACTAAAGCTTTCGTGAAATTAATAAACTTTCAAAAGAACGCGATTTTTTTTCAAAGTAAAGCTTGTACTGAGAAAAGCAACACTGATCTCAGTTCTAACAGTGCTTTCACACGTAGCAAACAACTGCTTGTCTTTACAAAGAAACGCATGTGCGTTTCCTACTAAAGCTTTCGTGAAATTAATAAACTTTCAAAAGAACGCGATTATCTTTCAAAGTAAAGCTTGTACGGAGAAAAGCAACACTGATCTCAGTTCTAACAGTGCTTTCACACGTAGCAAACAACTGCCTGTCTAGACAAAGAAACGCATGTGCGTTTCTTACTAAATTTTCGAGAAATTAATAAACTTTCAAAAGAACGAGATTTTCTTTCAAAGTAAAGCTTGTACTCAGAAAAGCAACACTGATCTCAGTTCTAAGAGTGCTTTCACACGTAGCAAACAACTGCTTTCCTCTAAAAGAAACGCATGTGCGTTTCTTACTAAAGCTTTCGTCAAATTAATAAACTTTCAAAAGAACGTGATTATCTTTCAAAGTAAAGCTTGTACTGAGAAAAGCAACACTGATCTCAGTTCTAACAGTGCTTTCACACGTAGCAAACAACTGCTTGTCTCTAGAAAGAAACGCATGTGCGTTTCTTACTAAATTTTCGAAAAATTAATAAACTTTCAAAAGAACGAGATTTTCTTTCAAAGTAAAGCTTGTACTGAGAAAAGCAACACTGATCTCAGTTCTAACAGTGCTTTCACACGTAGCAAACAACTTCCTGTCTTGACAAAGAAACGCATGTGCGTTTCTTACTAAAGCTTTCGTGAAATTAATAAACTTTCAAAAGAACGCGATTATCTTTCAAAGTAAAGCTTGTACTGAGAAAAGCAACACTGATCTCAGTTCTAACAGTGCTTTCACACGTAGCAAACAACTGCTTGTCTTTACAAAGAAACGCATGTGCGTTTCCTACTAAAGCTTTCGTGAAATTAATAAACTTTCAAAAGAACGCGATTATCTTTCAAAGTAAAGCTTGTACGGAGAAAAGCAACACTGATTTCAGTTCTAACAGTGCTTTCACACGTAGCAAACAACTGCCTGTCTTGACAAAGAACGCATGTGCGTTTCTTACTAAAGCTTTCGTGAAATTAATAAACTTTCAAAAGAACGCGATTATCTTTCAAAGTAAAGCTTGTACTGAGAAAAGCAACACTGATCTCAGTTCTAACAGTGCTTTCACACGTAGCAAACAACTGCCTGTCTTGACAAAGAAACTCATGTGCGTTTCTTACTAAAGCTTTCGTGAAATTCATAAACTTTCAAAAGAACGCGATTTTCTTTCTAAGTAAAGCTTGTACTGAGAAAAGCAACACTGATCTCAGTTCTAACAGTGCATTCACACGTAGCAAACAACTGCTTGTCTCTAGAAAGAAACGCATGTGCGTTTCTTACTAAAGCTTTCGAGAAATTAATAAACTTTCAAAAGAACGAGATTTTCCTTCAAAGTAGAGCTTGTACTGAGAAAAGCAACACTGATCTCAGTTCTAACAGTGCTTTCACACGTAGCAAACAAGTGCTTTTTTCTAGAAAGAAACGCATGTGCGTTTCTTACTAAAGCTTTCGTGAAATTAATTAACTTTCAAAAGAACGCGATTTTCTTTCAAAGTAAAGCTTGAACTGAGAAAAGCAACACTGATCTCAGTTCTAACAGTGCTTTCACACGTAGCAAACAACTGCTTTTCTCTAGAAGGAAACGCATGTGCGTTTCTTACTAAAGCTTTCGTGAAATTAATAAACTTTCAAAAGAACGAGATTATCTTTCAAAGTAAAGCTTGTACTGAGAAAAGCAACACTTATCTCAGTTCTAACAGTGCTTTCACACGTCGCAAACAACTGCTTGTCTTTACAAAAAAACGCATGAGCGTTTCATACTAAAGCTTTCGTGAAATTAATAAACTTTCAAAAGAACGCGATTTTCTTTCAAAGTAAAGCTTGTACTCAGAAAAGCAACACTGATCTCAGTTCTAACAGTGCTTTCACACGTAGCAAACAACTGCTTTCCTCTAAAAGAAACGCATGTGCGTTTCTTACTAAAGCTTTCGTGAAATTAATAAATTTTCAAAAGAACGAGATTATCTTTCAAAGTAAAGCCTGTACTGAGAAAAGCAACACTGATCTCAGTTCTAACAGTGCTTTCACACGTAGCAAACAACTGCTTTACTTTACAAAGTAACGCATGTGCGTTTCTTACTAAAGCTTTCGAGAAATTAATAAACTTTCAAAAGAACGCGATTATCTTTCAAAGTAAAGCTTGTACTGAGAAAAGCAACACTGATCTCAGTTCTAACAGTGCTTTCACACGTTGCAAACAACTGCTTGTCTCTAGAAAGAAACGCATGTGCGTTTCTTACTAAAGCTTCCGAGAAATTAATAAACTTTCAAAAGAACGCGATTTTCTTTCCAAGTAAAGCTTGTACTGAGAAAAGCAACACTGATCTCAGTTCTAACAGTGCTTTCACACGTAGCAAACAACTGCCTGTCTTGACAAAGAAACGCATGTGCGTTTCTTACTAAAGCTTTCGTGAAATTCATAAACTTTCAAAAGAACGCGATTTTCTTTCTAAGTAAAGCTTGTACTGAGAAAAGCAACACTGATCTCAGTTCTAACAGTGCTTTCACACGTAGCAAACAACTGCTTGTCTCTAGAAAGAAACGCATGTGCGTTTCTTACTAAAGCTTTCGAGAAATTAATAAACTTTCAAAAGAACGAGATTTTCTTTCAAAGTTGAGCTTGTACTGAGAAAAGCAACACTGATCTCAGTTCTAACAGTGCTTTCACACGTAGCAAACAACTGCTTTTTTCTAGAAAGAAACGCATGTGCGTTTCTTACTAAAGCTTTCATGAAATTAATAAACTTTCAAAAGAACGCGATTTTCTTTCAAAGTAAAGCTTGTACTGAGAAAAGCAACACTGATCTCAGTTCTAACAGTGCTTTCACACGTAGCAAACAACTGCTTTTCTCTAGAAGGAAACGCATGTGCGTTTCTTACTAAAGCTTTCGTGAAATTAATAAACTTTCAAAAGAACGCGATTATCTTTCAAAGTAAAGCTTGTACTGAGAAAAGCAACACTTATCTCAGTTCTAACAGTGCTTTCACACGTCGCAAACAACTGCTTGTCTTTACAAAAAAACGCATGAGCGTTTCATACTAAAGCTTTCGTGAAATTAATAAACTTTCAAAAGAACGCGATTTTCTTTCAAAGTAAAGCTTGTACTCAGAAAAGCAACACTGATCTCAGTTCTAACAGTGCTTTCACACGTAGCAAACAACTGCTTTCCTCTAAAAGAAACGCATGTGCGTTTCTTACTAAAGCTTTCGTGAAATTAATAAATTTTCAAAAGAACGAGATTATCTTTCAAAGTAAAGCCTGTACTGAGAAAAGCAACACTGATCTCAGTTCTAACAGTGCTTTCACACGTAGCAAACAACTGCTTTACTTTACAAAGTAACGCATGTGCGTTTCTTACTAAAGCTTCCGAGAAATTAATAAACTTTCAAAAGAACGCGATTATCTTTCAAAGTAAAGCTTGTACTGAGAAAAGCAACACTGATCTCAGTTCTAACAGTGCTTTCACACGTTGCAAACAACTGCTTGTCTCTAGAAAGAAACGCATGTGCGTTTCTTACTAAAGCTTCCGAGAAATTAATAAACTTTCAAAAGAACGCGATTTTCTTTCCAAGTAAAGCTTGTACTGAGAAAAGCAACACTGATCTCAGTTCTAACAGTGCTTTCACACGTAGCAAACAACTGCCTGTCTTGACAAAGAAACGCATGTGCGTTTCTTACTAAAGCTTTCGTGAAATTCATAAACTTTCAAAAGAACGCGATTTTCTTTCTAAGTAAAGATTGTACTGAGAAAAGCAACACTGATCTCAGTTCTAACAGTGCTTTCACACGTAGCAAACAACTGCTTGTCTCTAGAAAGAAACGCATGTGCGTTTCTTACTAAAGCTTTCGAGAAATTAATAAACTTTCAAAAGAACGAGATTTTCTTTCAAAGTAGAGCTTGTACTGAGAAAAGCAACACTGATCTCAGTTCTAACAGTGCTTTCACACGTAGCAAACAACTGCTTTTTTCTAGAAAGAAACGCATGTGCGTTTCTTACTAAAGCTTTCATGAAATTAATAAACTTTCAAAAGAACGCGATTTTCTTTCAAAGTAAAGCTTGTACTGAGAAAAGCAACACTGATCTCAGTTCTAACAGTGCTTTCACACGTAGCAAACAACTGCTTGTCTTTACAAAGAAACGCATGTGCGTTTCTTACTAAAGCTTTCGTGAAATAAATAAACTTTCAAAAGAACGCGATTTTTTTTCAAAGTAAAGCTTGTACTGAGAAAAGCAACACTGATCTCAGTTCTAACAGTGCTTTCACACGTAGCAAACAACTGCTTGTCTTTACAAAGAAACGCATGTGCGTTTCCTACTAAAGCTTTCGTGAAATTAATAAACTTTCAAAAGAACGCGATTATCTTTCAAAGTAAAGCTTGTACGGAGAAAAGCAACACTGATCTCAGTTCTAACAGTGCTTTCACACGTAGCAAACAACTGCCTGTCTTGACAAAGAAACGCATGTGCGTTTCTTACTAAATTTTCGAGAAATTAATAAACTTTCAAAAGAACGAGATTTTCTTTCAAAGTAAAGCTTGTACTCAGAAAAGCAACACTGATCTCAGTTCTAAGAGTGCTTTCACACGTAGCAAACAACTGCTTTCCTCTAAAAGAAACGCATGTGCGTTTCTTACTAAAGCTTTCGTCAAATTAATAAACTTTCAAAAGAACGTGATTATCTTTCAAAGTAAAGCTTGTACTGAGAAAAGCAACACTGATCTCAGTTCTAACAGTGCTTTCACACGTAGCAAACAACTGCTTGTCTCTAGAAAGAAACGCATGTGCGTTTCTTACTAAATTTTCGAAAAATTAATAAACTTTCAAAAGAACGAGATTTTCTTTCAAAGTAAAGCTTGTACTGAGAAAAGCAACACTGATCTCAGTTCTAACAGTGCTTTCACACGTAGCAAACAACTTCCTGTCTTGACAAAGAAACGCATGTGCGTTTCTTACTAAAGCTTTCGTGAAATTAATAAACTTTCAAAAGAACGCGATTATCTTTCAAAGTAAAGCTTGTACTGAGAAAAGCAACACTGATCTCAGTTCTAACAGTGCTTACCCAGGTAGCAAACAACTGCCTGTCTTGACAAAGAAACGCATGTGCGTTTCTTACTAAAGCTTTCGTGAAATTAATAAACTTTCAAAAGAACGCGATTATCTTTCAAAGTAAAGCTTGTACTTAGAAAAGCAACACTGATCTCAGTTCTAACAGTGCTTTCACACGTAGCAAACAACTGCTTGTCTTTACAAAGAAACGCATGTGCGTTTCCTACTAAAGCTTTCGTGAAATTAATAAACTTTCAAAAGAACGCGATTATCTTTCAAAGTAAAGCTTGTACGGAGAAAAGCAACACTGATCTCAGTTCTAACAGTGCTTTCACACGTAGCAAACAACTGCCTGTCTTGACAAAGAAACTCATGTGCGTTTCTTACTAAAGCTTTCGTGAAATTAATTAACTTTCAAAAGAACGCGATTTTCTTTCAAAGTAAAGCGTGAACTGAGAAAAGCAACACTGATCTCAGTTCTAACAGTGCTTTCACACGTAGCAAACAACTGCTTTTCTCTAGAAGGAAACGCATGTGCGTTTCTTACTAAAGCTTTCGTGAAATTAATAAACTTTCAAAAGAACGAGATTATCTTTCAAAGTAAAGCTTGTACTGAGAAAAGCAACACTTATCTCAGTTCTAACAGTGCTTTCACACGTCGCAAACAACTGCTTGTCTTTACAAAAAAACGCATGAGCGTTTCATACTAAAGCTTTCGTGAAATTAATAAACTTTCAAAAGAACGCGATTTTCTTTCAAAGTAAAGCTTGTACTCAGAAAAGCAACACTGATCTCAGTTCTAACAGTGCTTTCACACGTAGCAAACAACTGCTTTCCTCTAAAAGAAACGCATGTGCGTTTCTTACTAAAGCTTTCGTGAAATTAATAAATTTTCAAAAGAACGAGATTATCTTTCAAAGTAAAGCCTGTACTGAGAAAAGCAACACTGATCTCAGTTCTAACAGTGCTTTCACACGTAGCAAACAACTGCTTTACTTTACAAAGTAACGCATGTGCGTTTCTTACTAAAGCTTTCGAGAAATTAATAAACTTTCAAAAGAACGCGATTATCTTTCAAAGTAAAGCTTGTACTGAGAAAAGCAACACTGATCTCAGTTCTAACAGTGCTTTCACACGTTGCAAACAACTGCTTGTCTCTAGAAAGAAACGCATGTGCGTTTCTTACTAAAGCTTCCGAGAAATTAATAAACTTTCAAAAGAACGCGATTTTCTTTCCAAGTAAAGCTTGTACTGAGAAAAGCAACACTGATCTCAGTTCTAACAGTGCTTTCACACGTAGCAAACAACTGCCTGTCTTGACAAAGAAACGCATGTGCGTTTCTTACTAAAGCTTTCGTGAAATTCATAAACTTTCAAAAGAACGCGATTTTCTTTCTAAGTAAAGCTTGTACTGAGAAAAGCAACACTGATCTCAGTTCTAACAGTGCTTTCACACGTAGCAAACAACTGCTTGTCTCTAGAAAGAAACGCATGTGCGTTTCTTACTAAAGTTTTCGAGAAATTAATAAACTTTCAAAAGAACGAGATTTTCTTTCAAAGTAGAGCTTGTACTGAGAAAAGCAACACTGATCTCAGTTCTAACAGTGCTTTCACACGTAGCAAACAACTGCTTTTTTCTAGAAAGAAACGCATGTGCGTTTCTTACTAAAGCTTTCATGAAATTAATAAACTTTCAAAAGAACGCGATTTTCTTTCAAAGTAAAGCTTGTACTGAGAAAAGCAACACTGATCTCAGTTCTAACAGTGCTTTCACACGTAGCAAACAACTGCTTGTCTTTACAAAGAAACGCATGTGCGTTTCTTACTAAAGCTTTCGTGAAATAAATAAACTTTCAAAAGAACGCGATTTTTTTTCAAAGTAAAGCTTGTACTGAGAAAAGCAACACTGATCTCAGTTCTAACAGTGCTTTCACACGTAGCAAACAACTGCTTGTCTTTACAAAGAAACGCATGTGCGTTTCCTACTAAAGCTTTCGTGAAATTAATAAACTTTCAAAAGAACGCGATTATCTTTCAAAGTAAAGCTTGTACGGAGAAAAGCAACACTGATCTCAGTTCTAACAGTGCTTTCACACGTAGCAAACAACTGCCTGTCTTGACAAAGAAACGCATGTGCGTTTCTTACTAAATTTTCGAGAAATTAATAAACTTTCAAAAGAACGAGATTTTCTTTCAAAGTAAAGCTTGTACTCAGAAAAGCAACACTGATCTCAGTTCTAAGAGTGCTTTCACACGTAGCAAACAACTGCTTTCCTCTAAAAGAAACGCATGTGCGTTTCTTACTAAAGCTTTCGTCAAATTAATAAACTTTCAAAAGAACGTGATTATCTTTCAAAGTAAAGCTTGTACTGAGAAAAGCAACACTGATCTCAGTTCTAACAGTGCTTTCACACGTAGCAAACAACTGCTTGTCTCTAGAAAGAAACGCATGTGCGTTTCTTACTAAATTTTTGAGAAATTAATAAACTTTCAAAAGAACGAGATTTTCTTTCAAAGTAAAGCTTGTACTGAGAAAAGCAACACTGATCTCAGTTCTAACAGTGCTTTCACACGTAGCAAACAACTTCCTGTCTTGACAAAGAAACGCATGTTCGTTTCTTACTAAAGCTTTCGTGAAATTAATAAACTTTCAAAAGAACGCGATTATCTTTCAAAGTAAAGCTTGTACTGAGAAAAGCAACACTGATCTCAGTTCTAACAGTGCTTACCCAGGTAGCAAACAACTGCCTGTCTTGACAAAGAAACGCATGTGCGTTTCTTACTAAAGCTTTCGTGAAATTAATAAACTTTCAAAAGAACGCGATTATCTTTCAAAGTAAAGCTTGTACTGAGAAAAGCAACACTGATCTCAGTTCTAACAGTGCTTTCACACGTAGCAAACAACTGCTTGTCTTTACAAAGAAACGCATGTGCGTTTCCTACTAAAGCTTTCGTGAAATTAATAAACTTTCAAAAGAACGCGATTATCTTTCAAAGTAAAGCTTGTACGGAGAAAAGCAACACTGATCTCATTTCTAACAGTGCTTTCACACGTAGCAAACAACTGCCTGTCTTGACAAAGAAACGCATGTGCGTTTCTTACTAAAGCTTTCGTGAAATTAATAAACTTTCAAAAGAACGCGATTATCTTTCAAAGTAAAGCTTGTACTGAGAAGAGCAACACTGATCTCAGTTCTAACAGTGCTTTCACACGTAGCAAACAACTGCTTGTCTTTACAAAGAAACGCATGTGCGTTTCTTACTAAAGCTTTCGTCAAATTAATAAACTTTCAAAAGAACGCGATTATCTTACAAAGTAAAGCTTGTACTGAGAAAAGCAACACTGATCTCAGTTCTAACAGTGCTTTCACACGTAGCAAACAACTGCTTGTCTTTACAAAAAAACTCATGAGCGTTTCATACTAAAGCTTTCGTGAAATTAATAAACTCTCAAAAGAACGCGATTTTCTTTCAAAGTAAAGCTTGTACTCAGAAAAGCAACACTGATCTTAGTTCTAACAGTGCTTTCACACGTAGCAAACAACTGCTTTTCTCTAAAAGAAACGCATGTGCGTTTCTTACTAAAGCTTTCGTGAAATTAATAAACTTTCAAAAGAACGAGATTATCTTTCAAAGTAAAGCCTGTACTGAGAAAAGCAACACTGATCTCAGTTCTAACAGTGCTTTCACACGTAGCAAACAACTGCTTGTCTCTAGAAAGAAACGCATGTGCGTTTCTTACTAAAGCTTTCGTGAAATTAATAAACTTTCAAAAGAACGCGATTATCTTTCAAAGTAAAGCTTGTACGGAGAAAAGCAACACTGATCTCAGTTCTAACAATGCTTTCACACGTAGCAAACAACTTTCTGTCTTGACACAGAAACGCATGTGCGTTTCTTACTAAAGCTTTCGTGAAATTAATAAACTTTCAAAAGAACGCGATTATCTTTCAAAGTAAAGCTTGTACTGAGAAAAGCAACACTGATCTCAGTTCTAACAGTGCTTTCACACGTAGCAAACAACTGCTTTCCTCTAGAAAGAAACGCATGTGCGTTTCTTACTAAAGCTTTCGTCAAATTAATAAACTTTCAAAAGAACGCGATTATCTTTCAAAGTAAAGCTTTTACTGAGAAAAGCAACACTGATCTCAGTTCTAACAGTGCTTTCACACGTAGCAAACAACTGCTTGTCTCTAGAAAGAAACGCATGTGCGTTTCTTATTAAACTTTCGAGAAATTAATAAACTTTCAAAAGAACGCGATTTTTTTTTAAAATTAAGCTTGTACTGAGAAAAGCAACACTGATCTCAGTTCTAACAGTGCTTTCACACGTAGCAAACAACTGCTTGTCTTTACAAAGAAACGCATGTGCGTTTCCTACTAAAGCTTTCGTGAAATAAATAAACTTTCAAAAGAAAGCGATTATCTTTCAAAGTAAAGCTTGTACTGAGAAAAGCAACACTGATCTCAGTTCTAACAGTGCTTTCACACGTAGCAAACAACTGCTTTCCTCTAGAAAGAAACGCATGTGCGTTTCTTACTAAAGCTTTCGTCAAATTAATAAACTTTCAAAAGAACGCGATTATCTTTCAAAGTAAAGCTTGTACTGAGAAAAGCAACACTGATCTCAGTTCTAACAGTGCTTTCACACGTAGAAAAAAACTGCTTCTCTCTAGAAAGAAACGCATGTGCGTTTCTTACTAAAGCTTTCGAGAAATTAATAAACTTTCAAAAGAACGAGATTTTCTTTCAAAGTAAAGCTTGTACTGAGAAAAGCAACACTGATCTCAGTTCTAACAGTGCTTTCACACGTAGCAAACAACTTCCTGTCTTGACAAAGAAACCCATGTGCGTTTCTTACTAAAGCTTTCGTGAAATTAATAAACTTTCAAAAGAACGCGAGTATCTTTCAAAGTAAAGCTTGTACTGAGAAAAGCAACAATGATCTCAGTTCTAACAGTGCTTTCACACGTCGCAAACAACTGCTTGTCTTTACAAAAAAACGCATGAGCGTTTCATACTAAAGCTTTCGTGAAATTAATAAACTTTCAAAAGAACGCGATTTTCTTTCAAAGTAAACCTTGTACTCAGAAAAGCAACACTGATCTCAGTTCTAACAGTGCTTTCACACGTAGCAAACAACTGCTTTCCTCTAAAAGAAACGCATGTGCGTTTCTTACTAAAGCTTTCGTGAAATTAATAAATTTTCAAAAGAACGAGATTATCTTTCAAAGTAAAGCCTGTACTGAGAAAAGCAACACTGATCTCAGTTCTAACAGTGCTTTCACACGTAGCAAACAACTGCTTTACTTTACAAAGAAACGCATGTGAGTTTCTTACTAAAGCTTTCGAGAAATTAATAAACTTTCAAAAGAACGCGATTATCTTTCAAAGTAAAGCTTGTACTGAGAAAAGCAACACTGATCTCAGTTCTAACAGTGCTTTCACACGTTGCAAACAACTGCTTGTCTCTAGAAAGAAACGCATGTGCGTTTCTTACTAAAGCTTCCGAGAAATTAATAAACTTTCAAAAGAACGCGATTTTCTTTCCAAGTAAAGCTTGTACTGAGAAAAGCAACACTGATCTCAGTTCTAACAGTGCTTTCACACGTAGCAAACAACTGCCTGTCTTGACAAAGAAACGCATGTGCGTTTCTTACTAAAGCTTTCGTGAAATTCATAAACTTTCAAAAGAACGCGATTTTCTTTCTAAGTAAAGCTTGTACTGAGAAAAGCAACACTGATCTCAGTTCTAACAGTGCTTTCACACGTAGCAAACAACTGCTTGTCTCTAGAAAGAAACGCATGTGCGTTTCTTACTAAAGCTTTCGAGAAATTAATAAACTTTCAAAAGAACGAGATTTTCTTTCAAAGTAGAGCTTGTACTGAGAAAACCAACACTGATCTCAGTTCTAACAGTGCTTTCACACGTAGCAAACAACTGCTTTTTTCTAGAAAGAAACGCATGTGCGTTTCTTACTAAAGCTTTCATGAAATTAATAAACTTTCAAAAGAACGCGATTTTCTTTCAAAGTAAAGCTTGTACTGAGAAAAGCAACACTGATCTCAGTTCTAACAGTGCTTTCACACGTAGCAAACAACTGCTTGTCTTTACAAAGAAACGCATGTGCGTTTCTTACTAAAGCTTTCGTGAAATAAATAAACTTTCAAAAGAACGCGATTTTTTTCAAAGTAAAGCTTGTACTGAGAAAAGCAACACTGATCTCAGTTCTAACAGTGCTTTCACACATAGCAAACAACTGCTTGTCTTTACAAAGAAACGCATGTGCGTTTCCTACTAAAGCTTTCGTGAAATTAATAATCTTTCAAAAGAACGCGATTATCTTTCAAAGTAAAGCTTGTACGGAGAAAAGCAACACTGATCTCAGTTCTAACAGTGCTTTCACACGTAGCAAACAACTGCCTGTCTTGACAAAGAAACGCATGTGCGTTTCTTACTAAATTTTCGAGAAATTAATAAACTTTCAAAAGAACGAGATTTTCTTTCAAAGTAAAGCTTGTACTCAGAAAAGCAACACTGATCTCAGTTCTAAGAGTGCTTTCACACGTAGCAAACAACTGCTTTCCTCTAAAAGAAACGCATGTGCGTTTCTTACTAAAGCTTTCGTCAAATTAATAAACTTTCAAAAGAACGTGATTATCTTTCAAAGTAAAGCTTGTACTGAGAAAAGCAACACTGATCTCAGTTCTAACAGTGCTTTCACACGTAGCAAACAACTGCTTGTCTCTAGAAAGAAACGCATGTGCGTTTCTTACTAAATTTTTGAGAAATTAATAAACTTTCAAAAGAACGCGATTATCTTTCAAAGTAAAGCTTGTACTGAGAAAAGCAACACTGATCTCAGTTCTAACAGTGCTTTCACACGTAGCAAACAACTGCTTGTCTTTACAAAGAAACGCATGTGCGTTTCCTACTAAAGCTTTCGTGAAATTAATAAACTTTCAAAAGAACGCGATTATCTTTCAAAGTAAAGCTTGTACGGAGAAAAGCAACACTGATCTCATTTCTAACAGTGCTTTCACACGTAGCAAACAACTGCCTGTCTTGACAAAGAAACGCATGTGCGTTTCTTACTAAAGCTTTCGTGAAATTAATAAACTTTCAAAAGAACGCGATTATCTTACAAAGTAAAGCTTGTACTGAGAAAAGCAACACTGATCTCAGTTCTAACAGTGCTTTCACACGTAGCAAACAACTGCTTGTCTTTACAAAGAAACGCATGTGCGTTTCTTACTAAAGCTTTCGTCAAATTAATAAACTTTCAAAAGAACGCGATTATCTTACAAAGTAAAGCTTGTACTGAGAAAAGCAACACTGATCTCAGTTCTAACAGTGCTTTCACACGTAGCAAACAACTGCTTGTCTTTACAAAAAAACTCATGAGCGTTTCATACTAAAGCTTTCGTGAAATTAATAAACTCTCAAAAGAACGCGATTTTCTTTCAAAGTAAAGCTTGTACTGAGAAAAGCAACACTGATCTCAGTTCTAACAGTGCTTTCACACGTAGCAAACAACTTCCTGTCTTGACAAAGAAACCCATGTGCGTTTCTTACTAAAGCTTTCGTGAAATTAATAAACTTTCAAAAGAACGCGAGTATCTTTCAAAGTAAAGCTTGTACGGAGAAAAGCAACACTGATCTCAGTTCTAACAATGCTTTCACACGTAGCAAACAACTTTCTGTCTTGACACAGAAACGCATGTGCGTTTCTTACTAAAGCTTTCGTGAAATTAATAAACTTTCAAAAGAACGCGAGTATCTTTCAAAGTAAAGCTTGTACGGAGAAAAGCAACACTGATCTCAGTTCTAACAATGCTTTCACACGTAGCAAACAACTTTCTGTCTTGACACAGAAACGCATGTGCGTTTCTTACTAAAGCTTTCGTGAAATTAATAAACTTTCAAAAGAACGCGATTATCTTTCAAAGTAAAGCTTGTACTGAGAAAAGCAACACTGATCTCAGTTCTAACAGTGCTTTCACACGTAGCAAACAACTGCTTTCCTCTAGAAAGAAACGCATGTGCGTTTCTTACTAAAGCTTTCGTCAAATTAATAAACTTTCAAAAGAACGCGATTATCTTTCAAAGTAAAGCTTTTACTGAGAAAAGCAACACTGATCTCAGTTCTAACAGTGCTTTCACACGTAGCAAACAACTGCTTGTCTCTAGAAAGAAACGCATGTGCGTTTCTTATTAAACTTTCGAGAAATTAATAAACTTTCAAAAGAACGCGATTTTTTTTTAAAATTAAGCTTGTACTGAGAAAAGCAACACTGATCTCAGTTCTAACAGTGCTTTCACACGTAGCAAACAACTGCTTGTCTTTACAAAGAAACGCATGTGCGTTTCCTACTAAAGCTTTCGTGAAATAAATAAACTTTCAAAAGAAAGCGATTATCTTTCAAAGTAAAGCTTGTACTGAGAAAAGCAACACTGATCTCAGTTCTAACAGTGCTTTCACACGTAGCAAACAACTGCTTTCCTCTAGAAAGAAACGCATGTGCGTTTCTTACTAAAGCTTTCGTCAAATTAATAAACTTTCAAAAGAACGCGATTATCTTTCAAAGTAAAGCTTGTACTGAGAAAAGCAACACTGATCTCAGTTCTAACAGTGCTTTCACACGTAGAAAAAAACTGCTTCTCTCTAGAAAGAAACGCATGTGCGTTTCTTACTAAAGCTTTCGAGAAATTAATAAACTTTCAAAAGAACGAGATTTTCTTTCAAAGTAAAGCTTGTACTGAGAAAAGCAACACTGATCTCAGTTCTAACAGTGCTTTCACACGTAGCAAACAACTTCC
Organism: Chionomys nivalis; assembly: GCF_950005125.1. Classification (NCBI taxonomy): domain Eukaryota; kingdom Metazoa; phylum Chordata; class Mammalia; order Rodentia; family Cricetidae; genus Chionomys; species Chionomys nivalis. Next base: position 1,094,869 of record NW_026646977.1, on the reverse strand, counting down.
TGTCTTGACAAAGAAACCCATGTGCGTTTCTTACTAAAGCTTTCGTGAAATTAATAAACTTTCAAAAGAACGCGAGTATCTTTCAAAGTAAAGCTTGTACTGAGAAAAGCAACAATGATCTCAGTTCTAACAGTGCTTTCACACGTCGCAAACAACTGCTTGTCTTTACAAAAAAACGCATGAGCGTTTCATACTAAAGCTTTCGTGAAATTAATAAACTTTCAAAAGAACGCGATTTTCTTTCAAAGTAAACCTTGTACTCAGAAAAGCAACACTGATCTCAGTTCTAACAGTGCTTTCACACGTAGCAAACAACTGCTTTCCTCTAAAAGAAACGCATGTGCGTTTCTTACTAAAGCTTTCGTGAAATTAATAAATTTTCAAAAGAACGAGATTATCTTTCAAAGTAAAGCCTGTACTGAGAAAAGCAACACTGATCTCAGTTCTAACAGTGCTTTCACACGTAGCAAACAACTGCTTTACTTTACAAAGAAACGCATGTGAGTTTCTTACTAAAGCTTTCGAGAAATTAATAAACTTTCAAAAGAACGCGATTATCTTTCAAAGTAAAGCTTGTACTGAGAAAAGCAACACTGATCTCAGTTCTAACAGTGCTTTCACACGTTGCAAACAACTGCTTGTCTCTAGAAAGAAACGCATGTGCGTTTCTTACTAAAGCTTCCGAGAAATTAATAAACTTTCAAAAGAACGCGATTTTCTTTCCAAGTAAAGCTTGTACTGAGAAAAGCAACACTGATCTCAGTTCTAACAGTGCTTTCACACGTAGCAAACAACTGCCTGTCTTGACAAAGAAACGCATGTGCGTTTCTTACTAAAGCTTTCGTGAAATTCATAAACTTTCAAAAGAACGCGATTTTCTTTCTAAGTAAAGCTTGTACTGAGAAAAGCAACACTGATCTCAGTTCTAACAGTGCTTTCACACGTAGCAAACAACTGCTTGTCTCTAGAAAGAAACGCATGTGCGTTTCTTACTAAAGCTTTCGAGAAATTAATAAACTTTCAAAAGAACGAGATTTTCTTTCAAAGTAGAGCTTGTACTGAGAAAACCAACACTGATCTCAGTTCTAACAGTGCTTTCACACGTAGCAAACAACTGCTTTTTTCTAGAAAGAAACGCATGTGCGTTTCTTACTAAAGCTTTCATGAAATTAATAAACTTTCAAAAGAACGCGATTTTCTTTCAAAGTAAAGCTTGTACTGAGAAAAGCAACACTGATCTCAGTTCTAACAGTGCTTTCACACGTAGCAAACAACTGCTTGTCTTTACAAAGAAACGCATGTGCGTTTCTTACTAAAGCTTTCGTGAAATAAATAAACTTTCAAAAGAACGCGATTTTTTTCAAAGTAAAGCTTGTACTGAGAAAAGCAACACTGATCTCAGTTCTAACAGTGCTTTCACACATAGCAAACAACTGCTTGTCTTTACAAAGAAACGCATGTGCGTTTCCTACTAAAGCTTTCGTGAAATTAATAATCTTTCAAAAGAACGCGATTATCTTTCAAAGTAAAGCTTGTACGGAGAAAAGCAACACTGATCTCAGTTCTAACAGTGCTTTCACACGTAGCAAACAACTGCCTGTCTTGACAAAGAAACGCATGTGCGTTTCTTACTAAATTTTCGAGAAATTAATAAACTTTCAAAAGAACGAGATTTTCTTTCAAAGTAAAGCTTGTACTCAGAAAAGCAACACTGATCTCAGTTCTAAGAGTGCTTTCACACGTAGCAAACAACTGCTTTCCTCTAAAAGAAACGCATGTGCGTTTCTTACTAAAGCTTTCGTCAAATTAATAAACTTTCAAAAGAACGTGATTATCTTTCAAAGTAAAGCTTGTACTGAGAAAAGCAACACTGATCTCAGTTCTAACAGTGCTTTCACACGTAGCAAACAACTGCTTGTCTCTAGAAAGAAACGCATGTGCGTTTCTTACTAAATTTTTGAGAAATTAATAAACTTTCAAAAGAACGCGATTATCTTTCAAAGTAAAGCTTGTACTGAGAAAAGCAACACTGATCTCAGTTCTAACAGTGCTTTCACACGTAGCAAACAACTGCTTGTCTTTACAAAGAAACGCATGTGCGTTTCCTACTAAAGCTTTCGTGAAATTAATAAACTTTCAAAAGAACGCGATTATCTTTCAAAGTAAAGCTTGTACGGAGAAAAGCAACACTGATCTCATTTCTAACAGTGCTTTCACACGTAGCAAACAACTGCCTGTCTTGACAAAGAAACGCATGTGCGTTTCTTACTAAAGCTTTCGTGAAATTAATAAACTTTCAAAAGAACGCGATTATCTTACAAAGTAAAGCTTGTACTGAGAAAAGCAACACTGATCTCAGTTCTAACAGTGCTTTCACACGTAGCAAACAACTGCTTGTCTTTACAAAGAAACGCATGTGCGTTTCTTACTAAAGCTTTCGTCAAATTAATAAACTTTCAAAAGAACGCGATTATCTTACAAAGTAAAGCTTGTACTGAGAAAAGCAACACTGATCTCAGTTCTAACAGTGCTTTCACACGTAGCAAACAACTGCTTGTCTTTACAAAAAAACTCATGAGCGTTTCATACTAAAGCTTTCGTGAAATTAATAAACTCTCAAAAGAACGCGATTTTCTTTCAAAGTAAAGCTTGTACTGAGAAAAGCAACACTGATCTCAGTTCTAACAGTGCTTTCACACGTAGCAAACAACTTCCTGTCTTGACAAAGAAACCCATGTGCGTTTCTTACTAAAGCTTTCGTGAAATTAATAAACTTTCAAAAGAACGCGAGTATCTTTCAAAGTAAAGCTTGTACTGAGAAAAGCAACACTTATCTCAGTTCTAACAGTGCTTTCACACGTCGCAAACAACTGCTTGTCTTTACAAAAAAAAAGGCATGAGCGTTTCATACTAAAGCTTTCGTGAAATTAATAAACTTTCAAAAGAACGCGATTTTCTTTCAAAGTAAACCTTGTACTCAGAAAAGCAACACTGATCTCAGTTCTAACAGTGCTTTCACACGTAGCAAACAACTGCTTTCCTCTAAAAGAAACGCATGTGCGTTTCTTACTAAAGCTTTCGTGAAATTAATAAATTTTCAAAAGAACGAGATTATCTTTCAAAGTAAAGCCTGTACTGAGAAAAGCAACACTGATCTCAGTTTTAACAGTGCTTTCACACGTAGCAAACAACTGCTTTACTTTACAAAGAAACGCATGTGAGTTTCTTACTAAAGCTTTCGAGAAATTAATAAACTTTCAAAAGAACGCGATTATCTTTCAAAGTAAAGCTTGTACTGAGAAAAGCAACACTGATCTCAGTTCTAACAGTGCTTTCACACGTTGCAAACAACTGCTTGTCTCTAGAAAGAAACGCATGTGCGTTTCTTACTAAAGCTTCCGAGAAATTAATAAACTTTCAAAAGAACGCGATTTTCTTTCCAAGTAAAGCTTGTACTGAGAAAAGCAACACTGATCTCAGTTCTAACAGTGCTTTCACACGTAGCAAACAACTGCCTGTCTTGACAAAGAAACGCATGTGCGTTTCTTACTAAAGCTTTCGTGAAATTCATAAACTTTCAAAAGAACGCGATTTTCTTTCTAAGTAAAGCTTGTACTGAGAAAAGCAACACTGATCTCAGTTCTAACAGTGCTTTCACACGTAGCAAACAACTGCTTGTCTCTAGAAAGAAACGCATGTGCGTTTCTTACTAAAGCTTTCGAGAAATTAATAAACTTTCAAAAGAACGAGATTTTCTTTCAAAGTAGAGCTTGTACTGAGAAAACCAACACTGATCTCAGTTCTAACAGTGCTTTCACACGTAGCAAACAACTGCTTTTTTCTAGAAAGAAACGCATGTGCGTTTCTTACTAAAGCTTTCATGAAATTAATAAACTTTCAAAAGAACGCGATTTTCTTTCAAAGTAAAGCTTGTACTGAGAAAAGCAACACTGATCTCAGTTCTAACAGTGCTTTCACACGTAGCAAACAACTGCTTGTCTTTACAAAGAAACGCATGTGCGTTTCTTACTAAAGCTTTCGTGAAATAAATAAACTTTCAAAAGAACGCGATTTTTTTCAAAGTAAAGCTTGTACTGAGAAAAGCAACACTGATCTCAGTTCTAACAGTGCTTTCACACATAGCAAACAACTGCTTGTCTTTACAAAGAAACGCATGTGCGTTTCCTACTAAAGCTTTCGTGAAATTAATAATCTTTCAAAAGATCGCGATTATCTTTCAAAGTAAAGCTTGTACGGAGAAAAGCAACACTGATCTCAGTTCTAACAGTGCTTTCACACGTAGCAAACAACTGCCTGTCTTGACAAAGAAACGCATGTGCGTTTCTTACTAAATTTTCGAGAAATTAATAAACTTTCAAAAGAACGAGATTTTCTTTCAAAGTAAAGCTTGTACTCAGAAAAGCAACACTGATCTCAGTTCTAAGAGTGCTTTCACACGTAGCAAACAACTGCTTTCCTCTAAAAGAAACGCATGTGCGTTTCTTACTAAAGCTTTCGTCAAATTAATAAACTTTCAAAAGAACGTGATTATCTTTCAAAGTAAAGCTTGTACTGAGAAAAGCAACACTGATCTCAGTTCTAACAGTGCTTTCACACGTAGCAAACAACTGCTTGTCTCTAGAAAGAAACGCATGTGCGTTTCTTACTAAATTTTTGAGAAATTAATAAACTTTCAAAAGAACGCGATTATCTTTCAAAGTAAAGCTTGTACTGAGAAAAGCAACACTGATCTCAGTTCTAACAGTGCTTTCACACGTAGCAAACAACTGCTTGTCTTTACAAAGAAACGCATGTGCGTTTCCTACTAAAGCTTTCGTGAAATTAATAAACTTTCAAAAGAACGCGATTATCTTTCAAAGTAAAGCTTGTACGGAGAAAAGCAACACTGATCTCATTTCTAACAGTGCTTTCACACGTAGCAAACAACTGCCTGTCTTGACAAAGAAACGCATGTGCGTTTCTTACTAAAGCTTTCGTGAAATTAATAAACTTTCAAAAGAACGCGATTATCTTACAAAGTAAAGCTTGTACTGAGAAAAGCAACACTGATCTCAGTTCTAACAGTGCTTTCACACGTAGCAAACAACTGCTTGTCTTTACAAAGAAACGCATGTGCGTTTCTTACTAAAGCTTTCGTCAAATTAATAAACTTTCAAAAGAACGCGATTATCTTACAAAGTAAAGCTTGTACTGAGAAAAGCAACACTGATCTCAGTTCTAACAGTGCTTTCACACGTAGCAAACAACTGCTTGTCTTTACAAAAAAACTCATGAGCGTTTCATACTAAAGCTTTCGTGAAATTAATAAACTCTCAAAAGAACGCGATTTTCTTTCAAAGTAAAGCTTGTACTGAGAAAAGCAACACTGATCTCAGTTCTAACAGTGCTTTCACACGTAGCAAACAACTTCCTGTCTTGACAAAGAAACCCATGTGCGTTTCTTACTAAAGCTTTCGTGAAATTAATAAACTTTCAAAAGAACGCGAGTATCTTTCAAAGTAAAGCTTGTACTGAGAAAAGCAACACTTATCTCAGTTCTAACAGTGCTTTCACACGTCGCAAACAACTGCTTGTCTTTACAAAAAAAAAGGCATGAGCGTTTCATACTAAAGCTTTCGTGAAATTAATAAACTTTCAAAAGAACGCGATTTTCTTTCAAAGTAAACCTTGTACTCAGAAAAGCAACACTGATCTCAGTTCTAACAGTGCTTTCACACGTAGCAAACAACTGCTTTCCTCTAAAAGAAACGCATGTGCGTTTCTTACTAAAGCTTTCGTGAAATTAATAAATTTTCAAAAGAACGAGATTATCTTTCAAAGTAAAGCCTGTACTGAGAAAAGCAACACTGATCTCAGTTTTAACAGTGCTTTCACACGTAGCAAACAACTGCTTTACTTTACAAAGAAACGCATGTGAGTTTCTTACTAAAGCTTTCGAGAAATTAATAAACTTTCAAAAGAACGCGATTATCTTTCAAAGTAAAGCTTGTACTGAGAAAAGCAACACTGATCTCAGTTCTAACAGTGCTTTCACACGTTGCAAACAACTGCTTGTCTCTAGAAAGAAACGCATGTGCGTTTCTTACTAAAGCTTCCGAGAAATTAATAAACTTTCAAAAGAACGCGATTTTCTTTCCAAGTAAAGCTTCTACTGAGAAAAGCAACACTGATCTCAGTTCTAACAGTGCTTTCACACGTAGCAAACAACTGCCTGTCTTGACAAAGAAACGCATGTGCGTTTCTTACTAAAGCTTTCGTGAAATTCATAAACTTTCAAAAGAACGCGATTTTCTTTCTAAGTAAAGCTTGTACTGAGAAAAGCAACACTGATCTCAGTTCTAACAGTGCTTTCACACGTAGCAAACAACTGCTTGTCTCTAGAAAGAAACGCATGTGCGTTTCTTACTAAAGCTTTCGAGAAATTAATAAACTTTCAAAAGAACGAGATTTTCTTTCAAAGTAGAGCTTGTACTGAGAAAACCAACACTGATCTCAGTTCTAACAGTGCTTTCACACGTAGCAAACAACTGCTTTTTTCTAGAAAGAAACGCATGTGCGTTTCTTACTAAAGCTTTCATGAAATTAATAAACTTTCAAAAGAACGAGATTTTCTTTCAAAGTAAAGCTTGTACTGAGAAAAGCAACACTGATCTCAGTTCTAACAGTGCTTTCACACGTAGCAAACAACTGCTTGTCTTTACAAAGAAACGCATGTGCGTTTCTTACTAAAGCTTTCGTGAAATAAATAAACTTTCAAAAGAACGCGATTTTTTTCAAAGTAAAGCTTGTACTGAGAAAAGCAACACTGATCTCAGTTCTAACAGTGCTTTCACACATAGCAAACAACTGCTTGTCTTTACAAAGAAACGCATGTGCGTTTCCTACTAAAGCTTTCGTGAAATTAATAATCTTTCAAAAGAACGCGATTATCCTTCAAAGTAAAGCTTGTACGGAGAAAAGCAACACTGATCTCAGTTCTAACAGTGCTTTCACACGTAGCAAACAACTGCCTGTCTTGACAAAGAAACGCATGTGCGTTTCTTACTAAATTTTCGAGAAATTAATAAACTTTCAAAAGAACGAGATTTTCTTTCAAAGTAAAGCTTGTACTCAGAAAAGCAACACTGATCTCAGTTCTAAGAGTGCTTTCACACGTAGCAAACAACTGCTTTCCTCTAAAAGAAACGCATGTGCGTTTCTTACTAAAGCTTTCGTCAAATTAATAAACTTTCAAAAGAACGTGATTATCTTTCAAAGTAAAGCTTGTACTGAGAAAAGCAACACTGATCTCAGTTCTAACAGTGCTTTCACACGTAGCAAACAACTGCTTGTCTCTAGAAAGAAACGCATGTGCGTTTCTTACTAAATTTTTGAGAAATTAATAAACTTTCAAAAGAACGAGATTTTCTTTCAAAGTAAAGCTTGTACTGAGAAAAGCAACACTGATCTCAGTTCTAACAGTGCTTTCACACGTAGCAAACAACTTCCTGTCTTGACAAAGAAACGCATGTGCGTTTCTTACTAAAGCTTTCGTGAAATTAATAAACTTTCAAAAGAACGCGATTATCTTTCAAAGTAAAGCTTGTACTGAGAAAAGCAACACTGATCTCAGTTCTAACAGTGCTTACCCAGGTAGCAAACAACTGCCTGTCTTGACAAAGAAACGCATGTGCGTTTCTTACTAAAGCTTTCGTGAAATTAATAAACTTTCAAAAGAACGCGATTATCTTTCAAAGTAAAGCTTGTACTGAGAAAAGCAACACTGATCTCAGTTCTAACAGTGCTTTCACACGTAGCAAACAACTGCTTGTCTTTACAAAGAAACGCATGTGCGTTTCCTACTAAAGCTTTCGTGAAATTAATAAACTTTCAAAAGAACGCGATTATCTTTCAAAGTAAAGCTTGTACGGAGAAAAGCAACACTGATCTCATTTCTAACAGTGCTTTCACACGTAGCAAACAACTGCCTGTCTTGACAAAGAAACGCATGTGCGTTTCTTACTAAAGCTTTCGTGAAATTAATAAACTTTCAAAAGAACGCGATTATCTTTCAAAGTAAAGCTTGTACTGAGAAAAGCAACACTGATCTCAGTTCTAACAGTGCTTTCACACGTAGCAAACAACTGCTTGTCTTTACAAAGAAACGCATGTGCGTTTCTTACTAAAGCTTTCGTCAAATTAATAAACTTTCAAAAGAACGCGATTATCTTACAAAGTAAAGCTTGTACTGAGAAAAGCAACACTGATCTCAGTTCTAACAGTGCTTTCACACGTAGCAAACAACTGCTTGTCTTTACAAAAAAACTCATGAGCGTTTCATACTAAAGCTTTCGTGAAATTAATAAACTCTCAAAAGAACGCGATTTTCTTTCAAAGTAAAGCTTGTACGGAGAAAAGCAACACTGATCTCAGTTCTAACAGTGCTTTCACACGTAGCAAACAACTGCCTGTCTCGAGAAAGAAACGCATGTGCGTTTCTTACTAAAGCTTTCGTGAAATTAATAAACTTTCAAAAGTATGAGATTTTCTTTCAAAGTAAAGCTTGTACTGAGAAAAGCAACACTGATCTCAGTTCTAACAGTGCTTTCACACGTAGCAAACATCTGCTTGTCTTTACAAAAAAACTCATGAGCGTTTCATACTAAAGCTTTCGTGAAATTAATAAACTTTCAAAAGAACGCGATTTTCTTTCAAAGTAAAGCTTGTACGGAGAAAAGCAACACTGATCTCAGTTCTAACAGTGCTTTCACACGTAGCAAACAACTGCTTTCCTCTAAAAGAAACGCATGTGCGTTTCTTACTAAAGCTTTCGTGAAATTAATAAACTTTCAAAAGAACGAGATTATCTTTCAAAGTAAAGCCTGTACTGAGAAAAGCAACACTGATCTCAGTTCTAACAGTAATTTCACACCTAGCAAACAACTGCTTTACTTTACAAAGAAACGCATGTGCGTTTCTTACTAAAGCTTTCGAGAAATTAATAAACTTTCAAAAGAACGCGATTATCTTTCAAAGTAAAGCTTGTACTGAGAAAAGCAATACTGATCTCAGTTCTAACAGTGCTTTCCCAGGTAGCAAACAACTGCCTGTCTTGACAAAGAAACGCATGTGCGTTTCTTACTAACGCTTTCGTGAAATTAATAAACTTTCAAAAAAACGCGATTTTCTTTCAATGTAAAGCTTGTACTGAGAAAAGCAACACTGATCTCAGTTCTAACAGTGCTTTCACACGTAGCAAACAACTGCCTGTCTTGACAAAGAAACGCATGTGCGTTTCTTACTAAAACTTTCGTGAAATTAATAAACTTTCAAAGGAACGCGATTATCTTTCAAAGTAAAGCTTGTACTGAGAAAAGCAACACTGATCTCAGTTCTAACAGTGCTTTCACACGTAGCAAACAACTGGTTTCCTCTAGGAAGAAACGCATGTGCGTTTCTTACTAAAGCTTTCGTGAAATTAATAAACTTTCAAAAGAACGCGATTATCTTTCAAAGTAAAGCTTGTACTGAGAAAAGCAACAATGATCTCAGTTCTAACAGTGCTTTCCACGTAGCAAAGAACTGCTTGTCTCTAGAAAGAAACGCATGTGCGTTTCTTACTAAAGCTTTCGTGAAATTAATAAACTTTCAAAAGAACGAGATTTTCTTTCAAAGTAAAGCTTGTACTGAGAAAAGCAACACTGATCTCAGTTCTAACAGTGCTTTCACACGTAGCAAACAACTGCCTGTCTTGACAAAGAAACGCATGTGCGTTTCTTACTAAAGCTTTCGTGAAATTAATAAACTTTCAAAAGAACGCGATTTTCTTTCAAAGTAAAGCTTGTACTCAGAAAAGCAACACTGATCTCAGTTCTAACAGTGCTTTCACACGTAGCAAACAACTGCCTGTATTGACAAAGAAACGCATGTGCGTTTCTTACTAAAGCTTTCGTGAAATTAATAAACTTTCAAAAGAACGCGATTATCTTTCAAAGTAAAGCTTGTACTGAGAAATCAACACTGATCTCAGTTCTAACAGTGCTTTCACACGTAGCAAGCAACTGCTTGTCTCTAGAAAGAAACGCATGTGCGTTTCTTACTAAAGCTTTCGAGAAATTAATAAACTTTCAAAAGAACGAGATTTTCTTTCAAAGTAAAGCTTGTACTGAGAAAAGCAACACGAATCTCAGTTCTAACAGTGCTTTCACACGTAGCAAACAACTGCCTGTCTTGACAAAGAAACGCATGTGCGTTTCTTACTAAAGCTTTCGTGAAATTAATAAACTTTCAAAAGAACGCGATTTTCTTTCAAAGTAAAGCTTGTACTGAGAAAAGCAACACTGATCTCAGTTCTAACAGTACTTTCACACGTAGCAAACAACTGCCTGTCTCGAGAAAAAAAAAGCCTGTGCGTTTCTTACTAAAGCTTTCGAGAAATTAATAAACTTTCAAAAGAACGAGATTTTCTTTCAAAGTAAAGCTTGTACTGAGAAAAGCAACACTGATCTCAGTTCTAACAGTACTTTCACACGTAGCAAACAACTGCTTTTCTCTAGAAGGAAACGCATGTGCGTTTCTTACTAAAGCTTTCGTGAAATTAATAAACTTTCAAAAGAAAGAGATTATCTTTCAAAGTAAAGCTTGTACTGAGAAAAGCAACACTGATCTCAGTTCTAACAGTGCTTTCACACGTAGCAAACAACTGCTTGTCTTTACAAAAAAACGCATGAGCGTTTCATACTAAAGCTTTCGTGAAATTAATAAACTTTCAAAAGAACGCGATTTTCTTTCCAAGTAAAGCTTGTACTCAGAAAAGCAACACTGATCTCAGTTCTAACAGTGCTTTCACACGTAGCAAACAGCTGCCTGTCGTGACAAAGAAACGCATGTGCGTTTCTTACTAAAGCTTTCGTGAAATTAATAAACTTTCAAAAGAACACGATTTTCTTTCATAGTAAAGCCTGTACTGAGAAAAGCAACACTGATCTCAGTTCTAACAGTGCTTTCACACTTAGCAAACAACTGCTTTACTTTACAAAGAAACGCATGTGCGTTTCTTACTAAAGCTTTCGAGAAATTAATAAACTTTCAAAAGAACGCGATTATCTTTCAAAGTAAAGCTTGTACTGAGAAAAGCAACACTGATCTCCGTTCTAACAGTGCTTTCACACGTAGCAAACAACTGCCTGTCTCGAGAAAGAAACGCATGTGCGTTTCTTACTAAAGCTTTCGTGAAATTAATAAACTTTCAAAAGAACGCGATTTTCTTTCAAAGTAAAGCTTGTACGGAGAAAAGCAACACTGATCTCAGTTCTAACAGTGCTTTCACACGTAGCAAACAACTGCCTGTCTCGAGAAAGAAATGCATGTGCGTTTCTTACTAAAGCTTTCGTGAAATTAATAAACTTTCAAAAGTATGAGATTTTCTTTCAAAGTAAAGCTTGTACTGAGAAAAGCAACACTGATCTCAGTTCTAACAGTGCTTTCAAACGTAGCAAACATCTGCTTGTCTTTACAAAAAAACTCATGAGCGTTTCATACTAAAGCTTTCGTGAAATTAATAAACTTTCAAAGGAACGCGATTTTCTTTCAAAGTAAAGCTTGTACGGAGAAAAGCAACACTGATCTCAGTTCTAACAGTGCTTTCACACGTAGCAAACAACTGCTTTCCTCTAAAAGAAACGCATGTGCGTTTCTTACTAAAGCTTTCGTGAAATTAATAAACTTTCAAAAGAACGAGATTATCTTTCAAAGTAAAGCCTGTACTGAGAAAAGCAACACTGATCTCAGTTCTAACAGTGCTTTCACACCTAGCAAACAACTGCTTTACTTTACAAAGAAACGCATGTGCGTTTCTTACTAAAGCTGTCGAGAAATTAATAAACTTTCAAAAGAACGCGATTATCTTTCAAAGTAAAGCTTGTACTGAGAAAAGCAATACTGATCTCAGTTCTAACAGTGCTTTCACATGTAGCAAACAACTGCTTGTCTCTAGAAAGAAACGCTTGTGCGTTTCTTACTAAAGCTTTCGAGAAATTAATAAACTTTCAAAAGAACGGGATTACCTTTCACAGTAAAGCTTGTACGGAGAAAAGCAACACTGATCTCAGTTCTAACAGTGCTTTCACACGTAGCAAACAACTGCCTGTCTTGACAAAGAAACGCATGTGCGTTTTTTACTAAAGCTTTCGTGAAATTAATAAACTTTCAAAAGAACGCGATTATCTTTCAAAGTAAAGCTTGTACTGAGAAAAGCAATACTGATCTCAGTTCTAACAGTGCTTTCCCAGGTAGCAAACAACTGCCTGTCTTGACAAAGAAACGCATGTGCGTTTCTTACTAAAGCTTTCGTGAAATTAATAAACTTTCAAAAAAACGCGATTTTCTTTCAAAGTAAAGCTTGTACTGAGAAAAGCAACACTGATCTCAGTTCTAACAGTGCTTTCACACGTAGCAAACAACTGCCTGTCTTGACAAAGAAACGCATGTGCGTTTCTTACTAAAACTTTCGTGAAATTAATAAACTTTCAAAGGAACGCGATTATCTTTCAAAGTAAAGCTTGTACTGAGAAAAGCAACACTGATCTCAGTTCTAACAGTGCTTTCACACGTAGCAAACAACTGGTTTCCTCTAGGAAGAAACGCATGTGCGTTTCTTACTAAAGCTTTCGTGAAATTAATAAACTTTCAAAAGAACGCGATTATCTTTCAAAGTAAAGCTTGTACTGAGAAAAGCAACAATGATCTCAGTTCTAACAGTGCTTTCCACGTAGCAAACAACTGCTTGTCTCTAGAAAGAAACGCATGTGCGTTTCTTACTAAAGCTTTCGTGAAATTAATAAACTTTCAAAAGAACGAGATTTTCTTTCAAAGTAAAGCTTGTACTGAGAAAAGCAACACTGATCTCAGTTCTAACAGTGCTTTCACACGTAGCAAACAACTGCCTGTCTTGACAAAGAAACGCATGTGCGTTTCTTACTAAAGCTTTCGTGAAATTAATAAACTTTCAAAAGAACGCGATTTTCTTTCAAAGTAAAGCTTGTACTCAGAAAAGCAACACTGATCTCAGTTCTAACAGTGCTTTCACACGTAGCAAACAACTGCTTTTCTTTACAAAGAAACGCATGTGCGTTTCCTACTAAAGCTTTCGTGAAATTAATAAACTTTCAAAAGAACGCGATTATCTTTCAAAGTAAAGCTTGTACGGAGAAAAGAAACACTGATCTCAGTTCTAACAGTGCTTTCACAGGTAGCAAACAACTGCCTGTCTTGACAAAGAAACGCATGTGCGTTTCTTACTAAAGCTTTCGTGAAATTAATAAACTTTCAAAAGAACGCGATTATCTTTCAAAGTAAAGCTTGTACTGAGAAATCAACACTGATCTCAGTTCTAACAGTGCTTTCACACGTAGCAAGCAACTGCTTGTCTCTAGAAAGAAACGCATGTGCGTTTCTTACTAAAGCTTTCGAGAAATTAATAAACTTTCAAAAGAACGAGATTTTCTTTCAAAGTAAAGCTTGTACTGAGAAAAGCAACACTAATCTCAGTTCTAACAGTGCTTTCACACGTAGCAAACAACTGCCTGTCTTGACAAAGAAACGCATGTGCGTTTCTTACTAAAGCTTTCGTGAAATTAATAAACTTTCAAAAGAACGCGATTTTCTTTCAAAGTAAAGCTTGTACTGAGAAAAGCAACACTGATCTCAGTTCTAACAGTACTTTCACACGTAGCAAACAACTGCCTGTCTCGAGAAAAAAAAAGCCTGTGCGTTTCTTACTAAAGCTTTCGAGAAATTAATAAACTTTCAAAAGAACGAGATTTTCTTTCAAAGTAAAGCTTGTACTGAGAAATGCAACACTGATCTCAGTTCTAACAGTACTTTCACACGTAGCAAACAACTGCTTTTCTCTAGAAGGAAACGCATGTGCGTTTCTTACTAAAGCTTTCGTGAAATTAATAAACTTTCAAAAGAAAGAGATTATCTTTCAAAGTAAAGCTTGTACTGAGAAAAGCAACACTGATCTCAGTTCTAACAGTGCTTTCACACGTAGCAAACAACTGCTTGTCTTTACAAAAAAACGCATGAGCGTTTCATACTAAAGCTTTCGTGAAATTAATAAACTTTCAAAAGAACGCGATTTTCTTTCCAAGTAAAGCTTGTACTCAGAAAAGCAACACTGATCTCAGTTCTAACAGTGCTTTCACATGTAGCAAACAGCTGCCTGTCGTGACAAAGAAACGCATGTGCGTTTCTTACTAAAGCTTTCGTGAAATTAATAAACTTTCAAAAGAACACGATTTTCTTTCAAAGTAAAGCCTGTACTGAGAAAAGCAACACTGATCTCAGTTCTAACAGTGCTTTCACACTTAGCAAACAACTGCTTTACTTTACAAAGAAACGCATGTGCGTTTCTTACTAAAGCTTTCGAGAAATTAATAAACTTTCAAAAGAACGCGATTATCTTTCAAAGTAAAGCTTGTACTGAGAAAAGCAACACTGATCTCAGTTCTAACAGTGCTTTCACATGTAGCAAACAACTGCTTGTCTCTAGAAAGAAACGCATGTGCGTTTCTTACTAAAGCTTTCGAGAAATTAATAAACTTTCAAAAGAACGCGATTATGTTTCAAAGTAAAGCTTGTACGGAGAAAAGCAACACTGATCTCAGTTCTAACAGTGCTTTCACACGTAGCAAACAACTGCCTGTCTTGACAAAGAAACGCATGTGCGTTTCTTACTAAAGCTTTCGTGAAATTAATAAACTTTCCAAAGTACGCGATTATCTTTCAAAGTAAAGCTTGTACTGAGAAAAGCAACACTGATCTCAGTTCTAACAGTGCTTTCCCAGGTAGCAAACACCTGCCTGTCTTGACAAAGAAACGCATGTGCGTTTCTTACTAAAGCTTTCGTGAAATTAATAATCTTTCAAAAAAACGCGATTTTTTTCAAAGTAAAGCTTGTACTGAGAAAAGCAACACTGATCTCCGTTCAAACAGTGTTTCACACGTAGCAAACAACTGCCTGTCTTGACAAAGAAACGCATGTGCGTTTCTTACTAAAGCTTTCGTGAAATTAATAAACTTTCAAAAGAACGCGATTTTCTTTCAAATAAAGCTTGTACTGAGAAAAGCAACACTGATCTCAGTTCTAACAGTACTTTCACACGTAGCAAACAACTGCCTGTCTCGAGAAAAAAAAAGCCTGTGCGTTTCTTACTAAAGCTTTCGAGAAATTAATAAACTTTCAAAAGAACGAGATTTTCTTTCAAAGTAAAGCTTGTACTGAGAAATGCAACACTGATCTCAGTTCTAACAGTACTTTCACACGTAGCAAACAACTGCTTTTCTCTAGAAGGAAACGCATGTGCGTTTCTTACTAAAGCTTTCGTGAAATTAATAAACTTTCAAAAGAAAGAGATTATCTTTCAAAGTAAAGCTTGTACTGAGAAAAGCAACACTGATCTCAGTTCTAACAGTGCTTTCACACGTAGCAAACAACTGCTTGTCTTTACAAAAAAACGCATGAGCGTTTCATACTAAAGCTTTCGTGAAATTAATAAACTTTCAAAAGAACGCGATTTTCTTTCCAAGTAAAGCTTGTACTCAGAAAAGCAACACTGATCTCAGTTCTAACAGTGCTTTCACATGTAGCAAACAGCTGCCTGTCGTGACAAAGAAACGCATGTGCGTTTCTTACTAAAGCTTTCGTGAAATTAATAAACTTTCAAAAGAACACGATTTTCTTTCAAAGTAAAGCCTGTACTGAGAAAAGCAACACTGATCTCAGTTCTAACAGTGCTTTCACACTTAGCAAACAACTGCTTTACTTTACAAAGAAACGCATGTGCGTTTCTTACTAAAGCTTTCGAGAAATTAATAAACTTTCAAAAGAACGCGATTATCTTTCAAAGTAAAGCTTGTACTGAGAAAAGCAACACTGATCTCAGTTCTAACAGTGCTTTCACATGTAGCAAACAACTGCTTGTCTCTAGAAAGAAACGCATGTGCGTTTCTTACTAAAGCTTTCGAGAAATTAATAAACTTTCAAAAGAACGCGATTATGTTTCAAAGTAAAGCTTGTACGGAGAAAAGCAACACTGATCTCAGTTCTAACAGTGCTTTCACACGTAGCAAACAACTGCCTGTCTTGACAAAGAAACGCATGTGCGTTTCTTACTAAAGCTTTCGTGAAATTAATAAACTTTCCAAAGTACGCGATTATCTTTCAAAGTAAAGCTTGTACTGAGAAAAGCAACACTGATCTCAGTTCTAACAGTGCTTTCCCAGGTAGCAAACACCTGCCTGTCTTGACAAAGAAACGCATGTGCGTTTCTTACTAAAGCTTTCGTGAAATTAATAATCTTTCAAAAAAACGCGATTTTTTTCAAAGTAAAGCTTGTACTGAGAAAAGCAACACTGATCTCCATTCAAACAGTGTTTCACACGTAGCAAACAACTGCCTGTCTTGACAAAGAAACGCATGTGCGTTTCTTACTAAAGCTTTCGTGAAATTAATAAACTTTCAAAAGAACACGATTTTCTTTCAAAGTAAAGCTTGTACTGTGAAAAGCAACACTGATCTCAGTTCTAACAGTGCTTTCACACGTAGCAAACAACTGCCTGTCTCGAGAAAGAAACGCATGTGCGTTTCTTACTAAAGCTTTCGTGAAATTAATAAACTTTCAAAAGAACGCGATTTTCTTTCAAAGTAAAGCTTGTACGGAGAAAAGCAACACTGATCTCAGTTCTAACAGTGCTTTCACACGTAGCAAACAACTGCCTGTCTCGAGAAAGAAACGCATGTGCGTTTCTTACTAAAGCTTTCGTGAAATTAATAAACTTTCAAAAGTATGAGATTTTCTTTCAAAGTAAAGCTTGTACTGAGAAAAGCAACACTGATCTCAGTTCTAACAGTGCTTTCACACGTAGCAAACTTCTGCTTGTCTTTACAAAAAAACTCATGAGCGTTTCATACTAAAGCTTTCGTGAAATTAATAAACTTTCAAAAGAACGCGATTTTCTTTCAAAGTAAAGCTTGTACGGAGAAAAGCAACACTGATCTCAGTTCTAACAGTGCTTTCACACGTAGCAAACAACTGCTTTCCTCTAAAAGAAACGCATGTGCGTTTCTTACTAAAGCTTTCGTGAAATTAATAAACTTTCAAAAGAACGAGATTATCTTTCAAAGTAAAGCCTGTACTGAGAAAAGCAACACTGATCTCAGATCTAACAGTGCTTTCACACCTAGCAAACAACTGCTTTACTTTACAAAGAAACGCATGTGCGTTTCTTACTAAAGCTTTCGAGAAATTAATAAACTTTCAAAAGAACGCGATTATCTTTCAAAGTAAAGCTTGTACTGAGAAAAGCAATACTGATCTCAGTTCTAACAGTGCTTTCACATGTAGCAAACAACTGCTTGTCTCTAGAAAGAAACGCATGTGCGTTTCTTACTAAAGCTTTCGAGAAATTAATAAACTTTCAAAAGAACGGGATTACCTTTCACAGTAAAGCTTGTACGGAGAAAAGCAACACTGATCTCAGTTCTAACAGTGCTTTCACACGTAGCAAACAACTGCCTGTCTTGACAAAGAAACGCATGTGCGTTTTTTACTAAAGCTTTCGTGAAATTAATAAACTTTCAAAAGAACGCGATTATCTTTCAAAGTAAAGCTTGTACTGAGAAAAGCAATACTGATCTCAGTTCTAACAGTGCTTTCCCAGGTAGCAAACAACTGCCTGTCTTGACAAAGAAACGCATGTGCGTTTCTTACTAAAGCTTTCGTGAAATTAATAAACTTTCAAAAAAACGCGATTTTCTTTCAAAGTAAAGCTTGTACTGAGAAAAGCAACACTGATCTCAGTTCTAACAGTGCTTTCACACGTAGCAAACAACTGCCTGTCTTGACAAAGAAACGCATGTGCGTTTCTTACTAAAACTTTCGTGAAACTAATAAACTTTCAAAGGAACGCGATTATCTTTCAAAGTAAAGCTTGTACTGAGAAAAGCAACACTGATCTCAGTTCTAACAGTGCTTTCACACGTAGCAAACAACTGGTTTCCTCTAGGAAGAAACGCATGTGCGTTTCTTACTAAAGCTTTCGTGAAATTAATAAACTTTCAAAAGAACGCGATTATCTTTCAAAGTAAAGCTTGTACTGAGAAAAGCAACAATGATCTCAGTTCTAACAGTGCTTTCCACGTAGCAAACAACTGCTTGTCTCTAGAAAGAAACGCATGTGCGTTTCTTACTAAAGCTTTCGTGAAATTAATAAACTTTCAAAAGAACGAGATTTTCTTTCAAAGTAAAGCTTGTACTGAGAAAAGCAACACTGATCTCAGTTCTAACAGTGCTTTCACACGTAGCAAACAACTGCCTGTCTTGACAAAGAAACGCATGTGCGTTTCTTACTAAAGCTTTCGTGAAATTAATAAACTTTCAAAAGAACGCGATTTTCTTTCAAAGTAAAGCTTGTACTCAGAAAAGCAACACTGATCTCAGTTCTAACAGTGCTTTCACACGTAGCAAACAACTGCCTGCCTCGAGAAAGAAACGCATGTGCGTTTCTTAATAAAGCTTTCGTGAAATTAATAAACTTTGAAAAGTATGAGATTTTCTTTGAAAGTAAAGCTTGTACGGAGAAAAGCAACACTGATCTCAGTTCTAACAGTGCTTTCACACGTAGCAAACAACTGCTTTTCTCTAGAAAGAAACGCATGTGCGTTTCTTACTAAAGCTTTCGTGAAATTAATAAACTTTCAAAAGAACGAGATTATCTTTCAAAGTAAAGCTTGTACTGAGAAAAGCAATACTGATCTCAGTTCTAACAGTGCTTTCACACGTAGCAAACAACTGCTTGTCTTTACAAAAAAACGCATGAGCGTTTCATACTAAAGCTTTCGTGAAATTAATAAACTTTCAAAAGAACGCGATTTTCTTTCAAAGTAAAGCTTGTACTCAGAAAAGCAACACTGATCTCAGTTCTAACAGTGCTTTCACACGTAGCAAACAACTGCTTTCCTCTAAAAGAAACGCATGTGCTTTTCTTACTAAAGCTTTCGTGAAATTAATAAACTTTCAAAAGAACGAGATTATCTTTCAAAGTAAAGCCTGTACTGAGAAAAGCAACACTGATCTCAGTTCTAACAGTGCTTTCACACCTAGCAAACAACTGCTTTACTTTACAAAGAAACGCATGTGCGTTTCTTACTAAAGCTTTCGAGAAATTAATAAACTTTCAAAAGAACGAGATTTTCTTTCAAAGTAAAGCTTGTACTGAGAAAAGCAACAGTGATCTCAGTTCTAACAGTGCTTCACACGTAGCAAACAACTGCCTGTCTTGACAAAGAAACGCATGTGCGTTTCTTACTAAAGCTTTCGTGAAATTAATAAACTTTCAAAAGAACGCGATTTTCTTTCAAAGTAAAGCTTGTACTGAGAAAAGCAACACTGATCTCAGTTCTAACAGTGCTTTCACACGTAGCAAACAACTGCCTGTCTCGAGAAAGAAACGCATGTGCGTTTCTTACTAAAGCTTTCGAGAAATTAATAAACTTTCAAAAGAACGAGATTTTCTTTCAAAGTAAAGCTTGTACTGAGAAAAGCAACACTGATCTCAGTTCTAACAGTGCTTTCACACGTAGCAAACAACTGCTTTTCTCTAGAGGGAAACGCATGTGCGTTTCTTACTAAAGCTTTCGTGAAATTAATAAACTTTCAAAAGAACGAGATTATCTTTGAAAGTAAAGCTTGTACTGAGAAAAGCAACACTGATCTCAGTTCTAACAGTGCTTTCACAGGTAGCAAACAACTGCCTGTCTTGACAAAGAAACGCATGTGCGTTTCTTACTAAAGCTTTCGTGAAATTAATAAACTTTCAAAAAAACGCGATTTTCTTTCAAAGTAAATCTTGTACTGAGAAAAGAAACACGGATCTCAGTTCTAACAGTGCTTTCACACGTAGCAAACAACTGCCTGTATTGACAAAGAAACGCATGTGTGTTTCTTACTAAAGCTTTCGTGAAATTAATAAACTTTCAAAAGAACGCGATTATCTTTCAAAGTAAAGCTTGTACTGAGAAATCAACACTGATCTCAGTTCTAACAGTGCTTTCACACGTAGCAAGCAACTGCTTGTCTCTAGAAAGAAACGCATGTGCGTTTCTTACTAAAGCTTTCGTGAAATTAATAAACTTTGAAAAGTATGAGATTTTCTTTGAAAGTAAAGCTTGTACGGAGAAAAGCAACACTGATCTCAGTTCTAACAGTGCTTTCACACGTAGCAAACAACTGCTTTTCTCTAGAAAGAAACGCATGTGCGTTTCTTACTAAAGCTTTCGTGAAATTAATAAACTTTCAAAAGAACGAGATTATCTTTCAAAGTAAAGCTTGTACTGAGAAAAGCAATACTGATCTCAGTTCTAACAGTGCTTTCACACGTAGCAAACAACTGCTTGTCTTTACAAAAAAACGCATGAGCGTTTCATACTAAAGCTTTCGTGAAATTAATAAACTTTCAAAAGAACGCGATTTTCTTTCAAAGTAAAGCTTGTACTCAGAAAAGCAACACTGATCTCAGTTCTAACAGTGCTTTCACACGTAGCAAACAACTGCTTTCCTCTAAAAGAAACGCATGTGCTTTTCTTACTAAAGCTTTCGTGAAATTAATAAACTTTCAAAAGAACGAGATTATCTTTCAAAGTAAAGCCTGTACTGAGAAAAGCAACACTGATCTCAGTTCTAACAGTGCTTTCACACCTAGCAAACAACTGCTTTACTTTACAAAGAAACGCATGTGCGTTTCTTACTAAAGCTTTCGAGAAATTAATAAACTTTCAAAAGAACGCGATTATCTTTCAAAGTAAAGCTTGTACTGAGAAAAGCAACACTGATCTCAGTTCTAACAGTGCTTTCACACGTAGCAAACAACTGCTTGTCTCTAGAAAGAAACGCATGTGCGTTTCTTACTAAAGCTTTCGAGAAATTAATAAACTTTCAAAAGAACGAGATTTTCTTTCAAAGTAATTCTTGTACTGAGAAAAGCAACACTGATCTCAGTTCTAACAGTGCTTCACACGTAGCAAACAACTGCCTGTCTTGACAAAGAAACGCATGTGCGTTTCTTACTAAAGCTTTCGTGAAATTAATAAACTTTCAAAAGAACGCGATTTTCTTTCAAAGTAAAGCTTGTACTGAGAAAAGCAACACTGATCTCAGTTCTAACAGTGCTTTCACACGTAGCAAACATCTGCCTGTCTCGAGAAAGAAACGCATGTGCGTTTCTTACTAAAGCTTTCGAGAAATTAATAAACTTTCAAAAGAACGAGATTTTCTTTCAAAGTAAAGCTTGTACTGAGAAAAGCAACACTGATCTCAGTTCTAACAGTGCTTTCACACGTAGCAAACAACTGCTTTTCTCTAGAAGGAAACGCATGTGCGTTTCTTACTTAAAGCTTTCGTGAAATTAATAAACTTTCGAAAGAACGAGATTATCTTTCAAAGTAAAGCTTGTACTGAGAAAAGCAACACTGATCTCAGTTCTAACAGTGCTTTCACACGTAGCAAACAACTGCTTGTCTTTACAAAAAAACGCATGAGCGTTTCATACTAAAGCTTTCGTGAAATTAATAAACTTTCAAAAGAACGCGATTTTCTTTCAAAGTAAAGCTTGTACTCAGAAAAGCAACACTGATCTCAGTTCTAACAGTGCTTTCACACGTCGCAAACTACTGCTTTCCTCTTGAAAGAAACGCATGTGCGTTTCTTACTAAAGCTTTCGTCAAATTAATAAACTTTCAAAAGAACGCGATTATCTTTCAAAGTAAAGCTTGTACTGAGAAAAGCAACACTGATCTCAGTTCTAACAGTGCTTTCACACGTAGCAAACAACTGCTTGTCTCTAGAAAGGAACGCATGTGCGTTTCTTACTAAAGCTTTCGAGAAATTAATAAACTTTCAAAAGAACGAGATTTTCTTTCAAAGTAGAGCTTGTACTGAGAAAAGCAACACTGATCTCAGTTCTAACAGTGCTTTCACACGTAGCAAACAACTGCTTTTTTCTAGAAAGAAACGCATGTGCGTTTCTTACTAAAGCTTTCGTGAAATTAATAAACTTTCAAAAGAACGCGATTTTCTTTCAAAGTAAAGCTTGTACTGAGAAAACCAACACTGATCTGAGTTCTAACAGTGCTTTCACACGTAGCAAACAACTGCTTGTCTTTACAAAGAAACGCATGGGCGTTTCTTATTAAAGCTTTCGTGAAATCAATAAAAGTTCAAAAGAACGCGATTTTTTTTCAAAGTAAAGCTTGTACTGAGAAAAGCAACACTGATCTCAGTTCTAACAGTGCTTTCACACGTAGCAAGCAACTGCTTCTCTCTAGAAAGAAACGCATGTGCGTTTCTTACTAAAGCTTTCGAGAAATTAATAAACTTTCAAAAGAACGAGATTTACTTTCAAAGTAAAGCTTGTACTGAGAAAAGCAATACTGATCTCAGTTCTAACAGTGCTTTCACACGTAGCAAACAACTGCTTTTCTCTAGAAGGAAACGCATGTGCGTTTCTTACTAAAGCTTTCGTGAAATTAATAAACTTTCAAAAGAACGAGATTATCTTTCAAAGTAAAGCTTGTACTGAGAAAAGCAACACTTATCTCAGTTCTAACAGTGCTTTCACACGTCGCAAACAACTGCTTGTCTTTACAAAAAAACGCATGAGCGTTTCATACTAAAGCTTTCGTGAAATTAATAAACTTTCAAAAGAACGCGATTTTCTTTCAAAGTAAAGCTTGTACTCAGAAAAGCAACACTGATCTCAGTTCTAACAGTGCTTTCACACGTAGCAAACAACTGCTTTCCTCTAAAAGAAACGCATGTGCGTTTCTTACTAAAGCTTTCGTGAAATTAATAAATTTTCAAAAGAACGAGATTATCTTTCAAAGTAAAGCCTGTACTGAGAAAAGCAACACTGATCTCAGTTCTAACAGTGCTTTCACACCTTGCAAACAACTGCTTTACTTTACAAAGAAACGCATGTGCGTTTCTTACTAAAGCTTTCGAGAAATTAATAAACTTTCAAAAGAACGCGATTATCTTTCAAAGTAAAGCTTGTACCGAGAAAAGCAACACTGATCTCAGTTCTAACAGTGCTTTCACACGTAGCATACAACTGCTTGTCTCTAGAAAGAAACGCATTTGCGTTTCTTACTAAAGCTTTCATGAAATTAATAAACTTTCAAAAGAACGCGATTTTCTTTCAAAGTAAAGCTTGTACTGAGAAAAGCAACCCTGATCTCAGTTCTAACAGTGCTTTCACACGTAGCAAACAACTGCTTTCCTCTAAAAGAAACGCATGTGCGTTTCTTACTAAAGCTTTCGTGAAATTAATAAACTTTCAAAAGAACGCGATTATCTTTCAAAGTAAAGCTTGTACTGAGAAAAGCAACACTGACTCAGTTCTAACAGTGCTTTCCCGCACACCAAACAACTGCTTGTCTTGACAAAGAAACGCATGTGCGTTTCTTACTAAAGCTTTCGTGAAATTAATAAACTTTCAAAGAACGCGAATATCTTTCAAAGTAAAGCTTGTACTGAGAAAAGCAACACTGATCTCAGTTCTAACAGTGCTTTCACAAGTAGCAAACAACTGCTTGTCTTGACAAAGAAACGCAAGTTCGTTTCTTACTAAAGCTTTCGTGAAATTAATAAACTTTCAAAGAACGCGATTATCTTTCAAAGTAAAGCTTGTACTGAGAAAAGCAACACTGACTCAGTTCTAACAGTGCTTTCCCGCACACTAAACAACTGCTTGTCTTGACAAAGAAACGCATGTGCGTTTCTTACTAAAGCTTTCGTGAAATTAAAAAACTTTCAAAAGAACGCGATTATCTTTCAAAGTAAAGCTTGTACTGAGAAAAGCAACACTGATCTCAGTTCTAACAGTGCTTTCACACGTAGTAAACATCTGCTTTACCTTACAAAAAATGCATGTGCGTTTCTTACTAAAGCTTTAGTGAAATTAATAAACTTTCAAAAGAACGCGATTATCTTTCCAAGTAAAGCTTGTACTGAGAAAAGCAACACTGATCTCAGTTCTAACAGTGCTTTCACGCTTAGCAAACAACTACTTGTCTTGACAAAGAAACGCATGTGCGTTTCTTACTAAAGCTTTCGTGAAATTAATAAACTTTCAAAAGAACGCGATTTTCTTTCAAAGTAAAGCTTGGACTGAGAAAAGCAACACTGATCTCAGTTCTAACAGTGCTTACACACGTAGCAAACAACTGCTTGTCTTGACAAAAAAACGCATGTGCATTTCTTACTAAAGCTTTCGTGAAATTAATAAACTTTCAAAAGAATGCGATTATCTTTCAAAGTAAAGCTTGTACTGAGAAAAGCAACACTGATCTCAGTTCTAACAGTGCTTTCACACGTAGCAAACAACTGCTTGTCTTGACAAAGAAACGCATGTTCGTTTCTTACTAAAGCTTTCGTGAAATTAATAAACTTTCAAAGAACGCGATTATCTTTCAAAGTAAAGCTTGTACTGAGAAAAGCAACACTGACTCAGTTCTAACAGTGCTTTCCCGCACACTAAACAACTGCTTGTCTTGACAAAGAAACGCATGTGCGTGTCTTACTAAAGCTTTCGTGAAATTAATAAACTTTCAAAAGAACGCGATTATCTTTCAAAGTAAAGCTTGTACTGAGAAAAGCAACACTGATATCAGTTCTACCAGAGCTTTCACATGTATCAAACAACTGCTTGTCTTGACAAAGAAATGCATGTGCGTTTCTTAATAAAGCTTTCGTGAAATTAATAAACTTTCAAAAGAACGCGATTATCTTTCAAAGTTAAGCTTGTACTGAGAAAAGAAACACCGATCTCAGTTCTACCAGAGCTTTCACACGTAGCAAACAACTGCTTGTCTTGACAAAGAAACGCATGTGCGTTTCTTACTAAAGCTTTCGTGAAATTAAAAAACTTTCAAAAGAACGCGATTATCTTTCAAAGTAAAGCTTGTACTGAGAATAGGAACACTGATCACAGTTCTAACCAAGATTTCGTGAAATAAATAAACTTTCAAAAGAACGTGATGATCTTTCAAAGTAACACTTGTGTTGAGAAAAGGAACATTTAGTTCTAACAAAGCTTTCACACGTAGCAAACTACTGCTTGTCTTTACAAAGAAACACATGTGCGTTTCTTACTAAAGCTTTCGTGAAATTAATAAACTTTCAAAAGAACGAGATTATTTTTAAACGAAAAGCTTGTACTGAGATAAAGAACACTGATCTAAGTTCTAACAATGCTTTCCTACGTTGCAAACCAATGCTTCTCTTTACACAGAAACACATGTGCGTTTCTTACTAAAGCTTTCGTGAAATTAATAAACTTTCAAAAGAACGCGATTATCTTTCAAAGTAAAGCTTGTACTGAGAAAAGCAACACTGATCTCAGTTCTAACAGTGCTTTCACACGTAGCAAACAACTGCTTGTCTTGACAAAGAAACGCATGTGCGTTTCTTACTAAAGCTTTCGTGAAATTAATAAACTTTCAAAGAACGCGATTATCTTTCAAAGTAAAGCTTGTACTGAGAAAAGCAACACTGACTCAGTTCTAACAGTGCTTTCCCGCACACTAAACAACTGCTTGTCTTGACAAAGAAACGCATGTGCGTGTCTTACTAAAGCTTTCGTGAAATTAATAAACTTTCAAAAGAACGCGATTATCTTTCAAAGTAAAGCTTGTACTGAGAAAAGCAACACTGATATCAGTTCTACCAGAGCTTTCACATGTATCAAACAACTGCTTGTCTTGACAAAGAAATGCATGTGCGTTTCTTACTAAAGCTTTCGTGAAATTAATAAACTTTCAAAAGAACGCGATTATCTTTCAAAGTAAAGCTTGTACTGAGAAAAGCAACACTGATCTCAGTTCTACCAGAGCTTTCACACGTAGCAAACAACTGCTTGTCTTGACAAGAAACGCAAGTGCGTTTCTTACTAAAGCTTTCGTGAAATTAAAAAACTTTCAAAAGAACGCGATTATCTTTCAAAGTAAAGCTTGTACTGAGAAAAGCAACACTGATCTCAGTTCTAACAGTGCTTTCACACGTAGCAAACAACTGCTTTCCTCTAAAAGAAACGCATGTGCGTTTCTTACTAAAGCTTTCGTGAAATTAATAAACTTTCAAAAGAACGAGATTATCTTTCAAAGTAAAGCCTGTACTGAGAAAAGCAACACTGATCTCAGTTCTAACAGTGCTTTCACACATAGCAAACAACTGCTTGCCTTGACAAAGAAACGGATGTGCATTTCTTACTAAAGCTTTCGTGAAATTAAAAAACTTTCAAAAGAATGCGATTATCTTTCAAAGTAAAGCTTGGACTGAGAAAAGCAACACTGATCTCAGTTCTAACAGTGCTTTCACATGTAGCAAACCACTGCTTGTCTTGACAAAGAAACGCCTGTTCGTTCCTTACTAAAGCTTTCATGAAATTAATAAACTTTCAAAGAACGCGATTATCTTTCAAAGTAAAGCTTGTACTGAGAAAAGCAACACTGATCTCAGTTCTAACAGTGCTTTCCCGCACAGCAAAAAACTGCTTGTCTTCACAAAGAAACACATGTGCTTTTCTTACTAAAGCTTTTGTGAAATGAAAAAACTTTCAAAAGAACGCGATTTCCTATCATAGTAAAGCTTGTACTGAGAAATTCAACACTGATCTCATTTCTAACAGTGCTTTCACACGTAGCAAAAAAATTCTTGTCTTGACAAACGCATGTTCGTTTCTTACTAAAGCTTTCGTGAAATTAATAAACTTTCAAAGAACGCGATTATCTTTCAAAGTAAAGCTTGTACTGAGAAAAGCAACACTGACTCCGTTCTAACAGTGCTTTGCCGCACACTAAACAACTGTTTGTCTTAACAAAGAAACGCATGTTCGTTTCTTACTAAAGCTTTCATGAAATTAATAAACTTTCAAAAGAACGCGATTATCTTTCAAAGTAAAGCTTGTACTGAGAAAAGCAACACTGATCTCAGTTCTACCGGTGCTTTCACACGTAGCAAACAACTGCTTGTCTTGACAAAGAAACGCATGTGCGTTTCTTACTAAAGCTTTCGTGAAATTAATAAACTTTCAAAAGAACGCGATTATCTTTCAAAGTAAAGCTTGTACTGAGAAAAGCAACACTGATCTCAGTTCTAACAGTGATTTCACACGTAGCAAACAACTGCTTGTCTTTACAAAGAAACGCATGTGTGTTTCTTACTAAAGCCTTCGTGAAATTAATAAACTTTAAAAAGAACGCGATTATCTTTCAAAGTAAAGCTTGTACTGAGAAAAGCAACACTGATCTCAGTTCTAACAGTGCTTTCACACGTGGCAAACAACTGCTTGTCTTGACAAAGAAACGCATGTGCGTTTCTAACTCAAGCTTTCGTGAAATTAATAAACTTTCCAATGAACGTGATTATCTTTCAAAGTAAAGCTTGGACTGAGAAAAGCAACACTGATCTAAGTTCTAACAGTGCTTTCACACGAGGCAAACAACTGCTTGTCTTGACAAAGAAACGCATGTGCGTTTCTAACTCAAGCTTTCGTGAAATTAATAAACTTTCCAATGAACGTGATTATCTTTCAAAGTAAAGCTTGGACTGAGAAAAGCAACAATGATATCTGTTCTAACAGTGCTTTCACACGTAGCAAACAACTACTTTACCTTACAAAGAAACGGATGTGCGTTTCTTACTAAAGCTTTAGTGAAATTAATAAACTTTCAGAAGAACGCGATTATCTTTCCAAGTAAAGCTTGTACTGAGAAAAGCAACACTGATCTCAGTTCTAACAGTGCTTTCACACGTAGCAAATAACTGCTTGTCTTGACAAGAAACGCATGTGCGTTTCTTACTAAAGCTTTCGTGAAATTAATAAACTTTCCAATGAACGTGATTATCTTTCAAAGTAAAGCTTGGACTGAGAAAAGCAACAATGATATCAGTTCTAACAGTGCTTTCACATGTAGCAAACAACTGCTTGTCTTGACAAAGAAACGCATGTTTGTTTCTTACTAAAGCTTTCATGAAATTAATAAACTTTCAAAGAACGCGATTATCTTTCAAAGTAAAGCTTGTACTGAGAAAAGCAACACTGACTCAGTTCTAACAGTGCTTTCCCGCACAGCAAACAACTGCGTGTCTTGACAAAGAAACACATGTGCTTTTCTTACTAAAGCTTTTGTGAAATGAAAAAACTTTCAAAAGAATGCGATTTCCTTTCATAGTAAAGCTTGTACTGAGAAAAGGAACACGGATCTCAGTTCTAACAGTGCTTTCACACGTAGCAAACAACTGCTTGTCTTGACAAAGAAACGCAAGTTCGTTTCTTACTAAAGCTTTCGTGAAATTAATAAACTTTCAAAGAACGCGATTATCTTTCAAAGTAAAGCTTGTACTGAGAAAAGCAACACTGACTCAGTTTTAACAGTGCTTTCCCGCACACTAAACAACTGCTTGTCTTGACAAAGAAATGCATGTGCGTTTCTTACTAAAGCTTTCGTGAAATTAATAAACTTTCAAAAGAACGCGATTATCTTTCAAAGTAAAGCTTGTACTGAGAAAAGCAACACTGATCTCAGTTCTAACAGTGCTTTCACACGTAGTAAACATCTGCTTTACCTTACAAAGAAACGCATGTGCGTTTCTTACTAAAGCTTTAGTGAAATTAATAAACTTTCAAAAGAACGCGATTATCTTTCCAAGTAAAGCTTGTACTGAGAAAAGCAACACTGATCTCAGTTCTAACAGTGCTTTCACACTTAGCAAACAACTGCTTGTCTTGACAAAGAAACGCATGTGCGTTTCTTACTAAAGCTTTCGTGAAATTAATAAACTTTCAAAAGAACGCGATTTTCTTTCAAAGTAAAGCTTGGACTGAGAAAAGCAACACTGATCTCAGTTCTAACAGTGCTTACACACGTAGCAAACAACTGCTTGTCTTGACAAAAAAACGCATGTGCATTTCTTACTAAAGCTTTCGTGAAATTAATAAACTTTCAAAAGAATGCGATTATCTTTCAAAGTAAAGCTTGTACTGAGAAAAGCAACACTGATCTCAGTTCTAACAGTGCTTTCACACGTAGCAAACAACTGCTTGTCTTGACAAAGAAACGCATGTGCGTTTCTTACTAAAGCTTTCGTGAAATTAATAAACTTTCAAAGAACGCGATTATCTTTCAAAGTAAAGCTTGTACTGAGAAAAGCAACACTGACTCAGTTCTAACAGTGCTTTCCCGCACACTAAACAACTGCTTGTCTTACAAAGAAACGCATGTGCGTGTCTTACTAAAGCTTTCGTGAAATTAATAAACTTTCAAAAGAACGCGATTATCTTTCAAAGTAAAGCTTGTACTGAGAAAAGCAACACTGATATCAGTTCTACCAGAGCTTTCACATGTATCAAACAACTGCTTGTCTTGACAAAGAAATGCATGTGCGTTTCTTACTAAAGCTTTCGTGAAATTAATAAACTTTCAAAAGAACGCGATTATCTTTCAAAGTTAAGCTTGTACTGAGAAAAGAAACACCGATCTCAGTTCTACAAGAGCTTTCACACGTAGCAAACAACTGCTTGTCTTGACAAAGAAACGCATGTGCGTTTCTTACTAAAGCTTTCGTGAAATTAAAAAACTTTCAAAAGAACGCGATCATCTTTCAAAGTAAAGCTTGTACTGAGAATAGGAACACTGATCACAGTTCTAACCAAGATTTCGTGAAATAAATAAACTTTCAAAAGAACGTGATGATCTTTCAAAGTAACACTTGTATTGAGAAAAGGAACATTTAGTTCTAACAAAGCTTTCAAACGTAGCAAACTACTGCTTGTCTTTACAAAGTAACACATGTGCGTTTCTTACTAAAGCTTTCGTGAAATTAATAAACTTTCAAAAGAACAAGATTATTTTTCAACGAAAAGCTTGTACTGAGATAAAGAACACCGATCTAAGTTCTAACAATGCTTTCCTACGTTGCAAACCAATGCTTCTCTTTACACAGAAACACATGTGCGTTTCTTACTAAAGCTTTCGTGAAATTAATAAATTTTCAAAAGAACGCGATTATCTTTCAAAGTAAAGCTTGTACTGAGAAAAGCAACACTGATCTCAGTTCTAACAGTGCTTTCACACGTAGCAAAAAACTGCTTGTCTTGACAAAGAAACGCATGTGCGTTTCTTACTAAAGCTTTCGTGAAATTAATAAACTTTCAAAGAACGCGATTATCTTTCAAAGTAAAGCTTGTACTGAGAAAAGCAACACTGACTCAGTTCTAACAGTGCTTTCCCGCACACTAAACAACTGCTTGTCTTGACAAAGAAACGCATGTGCGTGTCTTACTAAAGCTTTCGAGAAATTAATAAACTTTCAAAAGAACGAGATTTTCTTTCAAAGTAAAGCTTGTACTGAGAAAAGCAATACTGATCTCAGTTCTAACAGTGCTTTCACACGTAGCAAACAACTGCTTTTCTCTAGAAGGAAACGCATGTGCGTTTCTTACTAAAGCTTTCGTGAAATTAATAAACTTTCAAAAGAACGAGATTATCTTTCAAAGTAAAGCTTGTACTGAGAAAAGCAACACTTATCTCAGTTCTAACAGTGCTTTCACACGTCGCAAACAACTGCTTGTCTTTACAAAAAAACGCATGAGCGTTTCATACTAAAGCTTTCGTGAAATTAATAAACTTTCAAAAGAACGCGATTTTCTTTCAAAGTAAAGCTTGTACTCAGAAAAGCAACACTGATCTCAGTTCTAACAGTGCTTTCACACGTAGCAAACAACTGCTTTCCTCTAAAAGAAACGCATGTGCGTTTCTTACTAAAGCTTTCGTGAAATTAATAAATTTTCAAAAGAACGAGATTATCTTTCAAAGTAAAGCCTGTACTGAGAAAAGCAACACTGATCTCAGTTCTAACAGTGCTTTCACACCTTGCAAACAACTGCTTTACTTTACAAAGAAACGCATGTGCGTTTCTTACTAAAGCTTTCGAGAAATTAATAAACTTTCAAAAGAACGCGATTATCTTTCAAAGTAAAGCTTGTACCGAGAAAAGCAACACTGATCTCAGTTCTAACAGTGCTTTCACACGTAGCATACAACTGCTTGTCTCTAGAAAGAAACGCATTTGCGTTTCTTACTAAAGCTTTCATGAAATTAATAAACTTTCAAAAGAACGCGATTTTCTTTCAAAGTAAAGCTTGTACTGAGAAAAGCAACCCTGATCTCAGTTCTAACAGTGCTTTCACACGTAGCAAACAACTGCTTTCCTCTAAAAGAAACGCATGTGCGTTTCTTACTAAAGCTTTCGTGAAATTAATAAACTTTCAAAAGAACGCGATTATCTTTCAAAGTAAAGCTTGTACTGAGAAAAGCAACACTGACTCAGTTCTAACAGTGCTTTCCCGCACACCAAACAACTGCTTGTCTTGACAAAGAAACGCATGTGCGTTTCTTACTAAAGCTTTCGTGAAATTAATAAACTTTCAAAGAACGCGAATATCTTTCAAAGTAAAGCTTGTACTGAGAAAAGCAACACTGATCTCAGTTCTAACAGTGCTTTCACAAGTAGCAAACAACTGCTTGTCTTGACAAAGAAACGCAAGTTCGTTTCTTACTAAAGCTTTCGTGAAATTAATAAACTTTCAAAGAACGCGATTATCTTTCAAAGTAAAGCTTGTACTGAGAAAAGCAACACTGACTCAGTTCTAACAGTGCTTTCCCGCACACTAAACAACTGCTTGTCTTGACAAAGAAACGCATGTGCGTTTCTTACTAAAGCTTTCGTGAAATTAAAAAACTTTCAAAAGAACGCGATTATCTTTCAAAGTAAAGCTTGTACTGAGAAAAGCAACACTGATCTCAGTTCTAACAGTGCTTTCACACGTAGTAAACATCTGCTTTACCTTACAAAAAATGCATGTGCGTTTCTTACTAAAGCTTTAGTGAAATTAATAAACTTTCAAAAGAACGCGATTATCTTTCCAAGTAAAGCTTGTACTGAGAAAAGCAACACTGATCTCAGTTCTAACAGTGCTTTCACGCTTAGCAAACAACTACTTGTCTTGACAAAGAAACGCATGTGCGTTTCTTACTAAAGCTTTCGTGAAATTAATAAACTTTCAAAAGAACGCGATTTTCTTTCAAAGTAAAGCTTGGACTGAGAAAAGCAACACTGATCTCAGTTCTAACAGTGCTTACACACGTAGCAAACAACTGCTTGTCTTGACAAAAAAACGCATGTGCATTTCTTACTAAAGCTTTCGTGAAATTAATAAACTTTCAAAAGAATGCGATTATCTTTCAAAGTAAAGCTTGTACTGAGAAAAGCAACACTGATCTCAGTTCTAACAGTGCTTTCACACGTAGCAAACAACTGCTTGTCTTGACAAAGAAACGCATGTTCGTTTCTTACTAAAGCTTTCGTGAAATTAATAAACTTTCAAAGAACGCGATTATCTTTCAAAGTAAAGCTTGTACTGAGAAAAGCAACACTGACTCAGTTCTAACAGTGCTTTCCCGCACACTAAACAACTGCTTGTCTTGACAAAGAAACGCATGTGCGTGTCTTACTAAAGCTTTCGTGAAATTAATAAACTTTCAAAAGAACGCGATTATCTTTCAAAGTAAAGCTTGTACTGAGAAAAGCAACACTGATATCAGTTCTACCAGAGCTTTCACATGTATCAAACAACTGCTTGTCTTGACAAAGAAATGCATGTGCGTTTCTTACTAAAGCTTTCGTGAAATTAATAAACTTTCAAAAGAACGCGATTATCTTTCAAAGTTAAGCTTGTACTGAGAAAAGCAACACTGACTCCGTTCTAACAGTGCTTTCCCGCACACTAAACAACTGTTTGTCTTGACAAAGAAACGCATGTGCGTTTCTTACTAAAGCCTTCGTGAAATTAATAAACTTTCAAAAGAACGCGATTATCTTTCAAAGTAAAGCTTGTACTGAGAAAAGCAAAACTGATCTCAGTTCTAACAGTGCTTTCACACGTAGCAAACAACTGCTTGTCTTTACAAAGAAACGCATGTGCGTTTCTTACTAAAGCCTTCGTGAAATTAATAAACTTTAAAAAGAACGCGATTATCTTTCAAAGCTTGTACTGAGAAAAGCAACACTGATCTCAGTTCTAACAGTGCTTTCACACGTGGCAAACAACTGCTTGTCTTGACAAAGAAACGCATGTGCGTTTCTAACTCAAGCTTTCGTGAAATTAATAAACTTTCCAATGAACGTGATTATCTTTCAAAGTAAAGCTTGGACTGAGAAAAGCAACACTGATCTAAGTTCTAACAGTGCTTTCACACGAGGCAAACAACTGCTTGTCTTGACAAAGAAACGCATGTGCGTTTCTAACTCAAGCTTTCGTGAAATTAATAAACTTTCCAATGAACGTGATTATCTTTCAAAGTAAAGCTTGGACTGAGAAAAGCAACAATGATATCTGTTCTAACAGTGCTTTCACACGTAGCAAACAACTACTTTACCTTACAAAGAAACGGATGTGCGTTTCTTACTAAAGCTTTAGTGAAATTAATAAACTTTCAGAAGAACGCGATTATCTTTCCAAGTAAAGCTTGTACTGAGAAAAGCAACACTGATCTCAGTTCTAACAGTGCTTTCACACGTAGCAAATAACTGCTTGTCTTGACAAGAAACGCATGTGCGTTTCTTACTAAAGCTTTCGTGAAATTAATAAACTTTCCAATGAACGTGATTATCTTTCAAAGTAAAGCTTGGACTGAGAAAAGCAACAATGATATCAGTTCTAACAGTGCTTTCACACGTAGTAAACATCTGCTTTACCTTACAAAGAAACGCATGTGCGTTTCTTACTAAAGCTTTAGTGAAATTAATAAACTTTCAAAAGAACGCGATTATCTTTCCAAGTAAAGCTTGTACTGAGAAAAGCAACACTGATCTCAGTTCTAACAGTGCTTTCACACTTAGCAAACAACTGTTTGTCTTTACAAAGAAACGCATGTGCGTTTCTTACTAAAGCTTTCGTGAAATTAATAAACTTTCAAAAGAACGCGATTTTCTTTCAAAGTAAAGCTTGTACTGAGAAAAGCAACACTGATCTCAGTTCTAACAGTGCTTTCACACTGTGAAATTAATAAACTTTCAAAAGAACGCGATTATCTTTCAAAGTAAAGCACAAACAACTGCTTGTCTTGACAAAGAAACGCAAGTTCGTTTCTTACTAAAGCTTTCGTGAAATTAATAAACTTTCAAAGAACGCGATTATCTTTCAAAGTAAAGCTTGTACTGAGAATAGGAACACTGATCACAGTTCTAACCAAGATTTCGTGAAATAAATAAACTTTCAAAAGAACGTGATGATCTTTCAAAGTAACACTTGTATTGAGAAAAGGAACATTTAGTTCTAACAAAGCTTTCACACGTAGCAAACTACTGCTTGTCTTTACAAAGAAACACATGTGCGTTTCTTACTAAAGCTTTCGTGAAATTAATAAACTTTCAAAAGAACGAGATTATTTTTCAACGAAAAGCTTGTACTGAGATAAAGAACACTGATCTAAGTTCTCACAATGCTTTCCTACGTTGCAAACCAATGATTTTCTTTACACAGAAACACATGTGCGTTTCTTACTAAAGCTTTCGTGAAATTAATAAACTTTCAAAAGAACGCGATTATCTTTCAAAGTAAAGCTTGGACTGAGAAAAGCAACACTGATCTCAGTTCTAACAGTGCTTTCACATGTAGCAAACCACTGCTTGTCTTGACAAAGAAACGCCTGTTCGTTCCTTACTAAAGCTTTCATGAAATTAATAAACTTTCAAAGAACGCGATTATCTTTCAAAGTAAAGCTTGTACTGAGAAAAGCAACACTGATCTCAGTTCTAACAGTGCTTTCCCGCACAGCAAACAACTGCTTGTCGTCACAAAGAAACACATGTGCTTTTCTTACTAAAGCTTTTGTGAAATGAAAAAACTTTCAAAAGAACGCGATTTCCTATCATAGTAAAGCTTGTACTGAGAAAAGCAACACTGATCTCAGTTCTAACAGTGCTTTCATGTGTAGCAAACAACTGTTTGTCTTGACAAAGAAACGCATGTGCGTTTCTTATTAAAGCTTTCCTGAAATTAATAAACTTTCAAAAGAACGCGATTATCTTTCAAAGTAAAGCTTGTACTGAGAAAAGCAACACTGATCTCAGTTCTACCAGAGCTTTCACACGTAGCAAACAACTGCTTGTCTTGACAAGAAACGCATGTGCGTTTCTTACAAAAGCTTTCGTGAAATTAAAAAACTTTCAAAAGAATGCGATTATCTTTCAAAGTAAAGCTTGTACTGAGAAAAGCAACACTGATCTCAGTTCTAACAGTGCTTTCACATGTAGCAAACAACTGCTTGTCTTGACAAAGAAACGCATGTTTGTTTCTTACTAAAGCTTTCATGAAATTAATAAACTTTCAAAGAACGCGATTATCTTTCAAAGTAAAGCTTGTACTGAGAAAAGCAACACTGACTCAGTTCTAACAGTGCTTTCCCGCACAGCAAACAACTGCGTGTCTTGACAAAGAAACACATGTGCTTTTCTTACTAAAGCTTTTGTGAAATGAAAAAACTTTCAAAAGAATGCGATTTCCTTTCATAGTAAAGCTTGTACTGAGAAAAGGAACACTGATCTCAGTTCTAACAGTGCTTTCACACGTAGCAAACAACTGCTTGTTTTGACAAAGAAACGCATGTGCGTTTCTTACTAAAACTTTCAAAAGAACGCGATTATCTTTCAAAGTAAAGCTGGGACTGAGAAAAGCTACACTGATCTCAGTTCTAACAGTGCTTTCACGAGTAGCAAACAACTGCTTGTCTTGACAAAGAAATGCATGTGCGTTTCTTACTAAAGCTTTCGTGAAATTAATAAACTTTCAAAAGAACGCGATTATCTTTCAAAGTTAAGCTTGTCCTGAGAAAAGAAACACCGATCTCAGTTCTACCAGAGCTTTCATACGTAGCAAACAACTGCTTGTCTTGACAAAGAAACGCATGTGCGTTTCTTACTAAAGCTTTCGTGAAATTAATAAACTTTCAAAAGAACGCGATTATCTTTCAAAGTAAAGCTTGTACTGAGAAAAGCAACACTGATATCAGTTCTACCAGAGCTTTCACATGTATCAAACAACTGCTTGTCTTGACAAAGAAACGCATGTGCGTTTCTTTTAAAGCTTTCGTGAAATTAAAAAACTTTCAAAAGAACGCGATTATCTTTCAAAGTAAAGCTTGTACTGAGAATAGGAACACTGATCACAGTTCTAACCAAGATTTCGTGAAATAAATAAACTTTCAAAAGAACGTGATGATCTTTCAAAGTAACACTTGTATTGAGAAAAGGAACATTTAGTTCTAACAATGCTTTCACACGTAGCAAACTACTGCTTGTCTTTACAAAGAAACACATGTGCGTTTCTTACTAAAGCTTTCGTGAAATTAATAAACTTTCAAAAGAACGAGATTATTTTTCAACGAAAAGCTTGTACTGAGATAAAGAACACTGATCTAAGTTCTAACAATGCTTTCCCACGTAGCAAACCAATGCTTTTCTTTACACAGAAACACATGTGCGTTTCTTACTAAAGCTTTCGTGAAATTAATAAACTTTCAAAAGAACGCGATTATCTTTCAAAGTAAAGCTTGTACTGAGAAAAGCAACACTGATTTCAGTTCTACCAGAGCTTTTACACGTAGCAAACAACTGCTTGTCTTGACAAAGAAACGCCTGTTCGTTCCTTACTAAAGCTTTCATGAAATTAATAAACTTTCAAAGAACGCGATTATCTTTCAAAGTAAAGCTTGTACTGAGAAAAGCAACACTGATCTCAGTTCTAACAGTGCTTTCCCGCACAGCAAACAACTGCTTGTCTTCACAAAGAAACACATGTGCTTTTCTTACTAAAGCTTTTGTGAAATGAAAAAACTTTCAAAAGAACGCGATTTCCTATCATAGTAAAGCTTTTACTGAGAAAAGCAACACTGATCTCAGTTCTAACAGTGCTTTCACACGTAGCAAACAACTGCTTGTCTTGACAAAGAAACACATGTGCGTTTCTTACTAAAGCTTTCGTGAAATTAATAAACTTTCAAAAGAACGTGATTATCTTTCAAAGTAAAGCTTGTACTTAGAAAAGCAACACTGATCTCAGTTCTAACAGTGCTTTCACACT
Organism: Chionomys nivalis; assembly: GCF_950005125.1. NCBI lineage: Eukaryota > Metazoa > Chordata > Mammalia > Rodentia > Cricetidae > Chionomys > Chionomys nivalis. Next base: position 1,057,609 of record NW_026646977.1, on the reverse strand, counting down.
TAGCAAACAACTGCTTGTCTTGTCAAAGAAACGCATGTGCGTTTCTTACTAAAGATTTCGTGAAATTACTAAACTTTCAAAAGAACGTGATTATCTTTCAAAGTAAAGCTTGTACTGAGAAAAGCAACACTGATCTTAGTTCTAACAGTGCATTCACGTGTAGCAAACAACTGCTTGTCTTGACAAAGAAACGCATGTGCGTTTCTTATTAAAGCTTTCGTGAAATTAATAAACTTTCAAAAGAACGCGATTATCTTTCAAAGTAAATCTTGTACTGAGAAAAGCAACACTGATCTCAGTTCTACCAGAGCTTTCACACGTAGCAAACAACTGCTTGTCTTGACAAGAAACACATGTGCGTTTCTTACAAAAGCTTTCGTGAAATTAAAAAACTTTCAAAAGAATGCGATTATCTTTCAAAGTAAAGCTTGTACTGAGAAAAGCAACACTGATCTCAGTTCTAACAGTGCTTTCACATGTTGCAAACAACTGCTTGTCTTGACAAAGAAACGCATGTTTGTTTCTTACTAAAGCTTTCATGAAATTAATAAACTTTAAAAGAACGCGATTATCTTTCAAAGTAAAGCTTGTACTGAGAAAAGCAACACTGACTCAGTTCTAACAGTGCTTTCCCGCACAGCAAACAACTGCGTGTCTTGACAAAGAAACACATGTGCTTTTCTTACTAAAGCTTTTGTGAAATGAAAAAACTTTCAAAAGAATGCGATTTCCTTTCATAGTAAAGCTTGTACTGAGAAAAGGCACACTGATCTCAGTTCTAACAGTGCTTTCACACGTAGCAAACAACTGCTTGTTTTGACAAAGAAACGCATGTGCGTTTCTTACTAAAACTTTCAAAAGAACGCGATTATCTTTCAAAGTAAAGCTTGTACTGAGAAAAGCAACACTGATCTCAGTTCTAACAGTGCTTTCACGAGTAGCAAACAACTGCTTGTCTTGACAAAGAAATGCATGTGCGTTTCTTACTAAAGCTTTCGTGAAATTAATAAACTTTCAAAAGAACGCGATTATCTTTCAAAGTTAAGCTAGTACTGAGAAAAGAAACACCGATCTCAGTTCTACCAGAGCTTTCACACGTAGCAAACAACTGCTTGTCTTGACAAAGAAACACATGTGCGTTTCTTACTAAAGCTTTCGTGAAATTAATAAACTTTCAAAAGAACGTGATTATCTTTCAAAGTAAAGCTTGTACTTAGAAAAGCAACACTGATCTCAGTTCTAACAGTGCTTTCACACTTAGCAAACAACTGCTTGTCTTGTCAAAGAAACGCATGTGCGTTTCTTACTAAAGATTTCGTGAAATTACTAAACTTTCAAAAGAACGTGATTATCTTTCAAAGTAAAGCTTGTACTGAGAAAAGCAACACTGATCTTAGTTCTAACAGTGCTTTCACGTGTAGCAAACAACTGCTTGTCTTGACAAAGAAACGCATGTGCGTTTCTTATTAAAGCTTTCGTGAAATTAATAAACTTTCAAAAGAACGCGATTATCTTTCAAAGTAAATCTTGTACTGAGAAAAGCAACACTGATCTCAGTTCTACCAGAGCTTTCACACGTAGCAAACAACTGCTTGTCTTGACAAGAAACACATGTGCGTTTCTTACAAAAGCTTTCGTGAAATTAAAAAACTTTCAAAAGAATGCGATTATCTTTCAAAGTAAAGCTTGTACTGAGAAAAGCAACACTGATCTCAGTTCTAACAGTGCTTTCACATGTAGCAAACAACTGCTTGTCTTGACAAAGAAACGCATGTTTGTTTCTTACTAAAGCTTTCATGAAATTAATAAACTTTAAAAGAACGCGATTATCTTTCAAAGTAAAGCTTGTACTGAGAAAAGCAACACTGACTCAGTTCTAACACTGCTTTCCCGCACAGCAAACAACTGCGTGTTTTGACAAAGAAACACATGTGCTTTTCTTACTAAAGCTTTTGTGAAATGAAAAAACTTTCAAAAGAATGCGATTTCCTTTCATAGTAAAGCTTGTACTGAGAAAAGGAACACTGATCTCAGTTCTAACAGTGCTTTCACACGTAGCAAACAACTGGTTGTTTTGACAAAGAAACGCATGTGCGTTTCTTACTAAAACTTTCAAAAGAACGCGATTATCTTTCAAAGTAAAGCTTGTACTGAGAAAAGCAACACTGATCTCAGTTGTAACAGTGCTTTCACGAGTAGCAAACAACTGCTTGTCTTGACAAAGAAATGCATGTGCGTTTCTTACTAAAGCTTTCGTGAAATTAATAAACTTTCAAAAGAACGTGATTATCTTTCAAAGTTAAGCTAGTACTGAGAAAAGAAACACCGATCTCAGTTCTACCAGAGCTTTCACACGTAGCAAACAACTGCTTGTCTTGACAAAGAAACGCATGTGCGTTTCTTACTAAAGCTTTCGTGAAATTAAAAAACTTTCAAAAGAACGCGATTATCTTTCAAAGTAAAGCTTGTACTGAGAAAAGCAACACTGATCTCAGTTCTAACAGTGCTTTCACGAGTAGCAAACAACTGCTTGTCTTGACAAAGAAACGCATGTGCGTTTCTTACTAAAGCTTTCGTGAAATTAAAAAACTTTCAAAAGAACGCGATTATCTTTCAAAGTACAGCTTGTACTGAGAAAAGCAACACTGATCTCAATTCTACCAGAGCTTTCACATGTAGCAAACAACTGCTTGTCTTGACAAAGAAACGCATGTGTGTTTCTTACTAAAGCTTTCGTGAAATTAAAAAACTTTCAAAAGAACGCGATTATCTTTCAAAGTAAAGCTTGTACTGAGAAGAGGAACACTGATCTCAGTTCTAGCAGTGCTTTCACACGTAGCAAAAAACTGCTTGAATTTACAAACAAACACATGTGTTTTTCTTACTAAAGCTTTCGTGAAATTAATAAACTTTCAAAAGAATGGAAATATCTTTCAAAGTAAACCTTGTAATGAGGAAAGGAACACTGATCTCTGTTCTAACAATGCTTTCACACGTAGCAAAAAAATTCTTGTCTTTAGAAAGAAACACGTACATTTCTTTCTAAAGCTTTCGTGAAATTAATAAACTTTCAAAGAACGCGATTATTTTTCAAAGTAAAGCTTGTACTGAGAAAAGGAACATTGATCTCAGTTCTAACAATTCTTTCACACATAGCACACAATTGCTTGTTTTTACAAAGAAACACATGTGCGTTTCTTACTAACGCTTTTGTGAAATTAAGAAACTTTCAAAAGAAGGCAATTATCTTTCAAATTAAATCTTGTGCTGAGAAAAGGAACACTGCTCTCAGTTCTAACAATGCTTTCACTCATAGCAAAAAGCTGCTTGTCTTTACAAAGAAACACACGTGCGTTTCTTACTAAAGCTTTCGTGAAATTAATAAACTTCAAAAAGAACGCGATAATCTTTCATAGTAAAGCTTGTGCTGAGAAAATGAACACTGATCTCAGTTCTAACAATGCTTTCACACGTATCATACAACTGCTTGTCTTTACAAAGTAACACATGTTCGTTTCTTACTAACGCTTTCTTGAAATTAATAAACTTTCAAAAGAACGCAATTATCTTTCAAATAAAGCTTGTACTGAGAAAAGGAACACTGATCTCACTTCTAACAATGATTTCACACGTAGCAAACAACTACTTGTCTTTACAAAGAAACACATGTGCCTTTCTTACTAAAGCTTTCATGAAATTAATAAACTTTCAAATGATCGTGATTATCTTTCAAAGTTAAGCTTGTACTGAAAAGAGGAACACTGATCTCAGTTCTAACATGCTTTCGTGCAATTAATAAACTTTCAAAAGAATGTGATTACCTTCAAAGTAAAGCTTGTACTGAGAAAAGGAACACTGATCTCAGTTCTAACAATGCTTTCACACGTAGCAAACAACTGTTTTTCTTTATAAAGAAACACATGTGCGTTTCTTACTAAAGCTTTCGTGAAATTTATAAACTTTCAAAAGTACACGATTATCTTTCAAAGTAAAGCTTGTACTAAGAAAAGGAACACTGATATCAGTTCTAACAATGCTTTTACATGTAGCAAACATCTGCTTTTCTTTACAAAGAAACACATGTGCGTTTCTTACTAAAGGTTTCGTGAAATAAACTTTCAAAAGAACCTGATTATCTTTCAAAGTAAAGCTTGTACTAAGAAGAGGAACACTGATCTCAGTTCTAACAAAGCTTTAGTGCAATTAATAAACTCTCAAAGAACGTGATTATCTTTCAAAGTAAAGCTTGTACTGAGAAGAGGAACACTGATCTCAGTTCTAACAAAGATTTCGTGAAATAAATAAACTTTCAAAAAAAACGCGATTATCTTTCTAAATAAAGCTTGTGCTGAGAAAAGGACCACAGATCTCAGTTCTAACAATGCTTTCACAAGTAGCAAACAACTGCTCCTCTTTCCCAAGAAACCCATGTGCGTTTCTTACTAAAGCTTTTGATGAAATGAATATACTTTCAAAAAAACTTGATTGTCTTTCAAAATAAAGCTTCTACAGGGAAAAGGAACAGTGACCTCACTTCTAACAATACTCTGACATGTCGCAAACAACGTCTTCCCTTTAGAGTGAAACACTTGTGCATTTCTTACTAAAGCTTTAAATGAAATGAATTCACTTTCAAAAGTTCCTGATTTTCTTTCATAGTAAAGCTGGTAGTGAGAAAGGAACACTGATCTCACTTCTAAGAAGACTTTGAAATGTCGTAAACAACTGCTTCTCTTTACAGTGAAACACATGTGCGTTTTTTTCTATAGCATTTCTTGAAATGAATACAGTTTCTAAAGAATGTAATTATCTTTCAAAGTAAAGCTTATACAGAGAAAGGAACTCTTATCTCAATTCTAACAATAACTTGACATGTCGCAAACAAGTTCTTCTCTTTACAAAGAAAAAATTGTGTGTTTCTTATTATAGCTTTTCATAAATGAATGCACTTTCAAAAGAACGTGATTATCTTTCAAAGTAAAGCTTTTACAGAGAAATGGTACACTGATCTCTCTTCTAACAATACTTTGACATATCGCAAACTACTTCTCTTTACTAAGAAACACATGTTTGTTTCTAACTAAAGCTTTTCAAGAAATGAATTCACTTTCCAAAGAACATGATTATCTTTCAAAGTAAAGCTTCTACAGAGAAAAGGAATACTGATCTCACTTCAAAAATACTTTGACAAGTCGCAAACAACTGCTTCTCCTTACCAAGAAACACATATGTGTTTCTTACTAAAACATTTCAAGAAATGAATATACTTTCAAAAGAATGTGATTATCTTTCAAAGTAAAGCTTGTACAGAGAAAAGGAATACTGATTTCACTTCTAATAGTAATTTGACATGGCGCAAAAACTGCTTCTCCTTACAGAGAAACACGTGCGTTTCTTACTAAAGCTTTTAAAGAAATGAAAACACTTTCCAAAGAACGTGCTTATCTTTCAAAGTAAAGCTTGTACAGTGACAAGTAACACTGATCTCCCTTCTAACAATACTTTGACATGTAGCAAACATCGGCTTCTCTTTACCAAGAAACACATGTGCATTTCCAACCAGGGCTTTTCAAGAAATGATTACATTTTCAAAGGAACATGATTATCTTTCAAAATAAAGCTTCTACAGAGAAAAGGAACACTGATCTTACTTCTAACAGTACTTTGACATGTCGCAAACATCTGCTTCTCCTTACCAAGAAACACATGTGCGTTTTAACTAAAGCTTTTCAAGAAATGAATATACTTTCAAAAGAAGGTGATTATCTTTCAAAGTAAAGTTTGTACAGAGAAAAGGAACAATGTACTCACATCTAACAGTAATTTGAAATGTTGCAAACAACTGCTTCTCTTACAGATAAACACTTGTGAGATTCTCACTAAAGCTATTTATGAAATGAATACACTTTCAAAACAATGTGATTATCTTTCAAATTAAAGCTTCTACAGAGAAAAGGAATACTGATCTCAGTTCTAAGAATACTTTGACATGTCGCAAACTACTGCTTCTCTTTACCAAGGAACACATGTGCGTTTCCAACAAAAGCTTTGCAAGAAATGAATACATTTTCAAAAGAACTTGATTATCTTTCAAAGCAAAGATTCTACAGAGTAAAGGAACACTGATCTAACTTCTAACAATACTTTGACATGTCACAAACAAGGGCTTCTCTTTACAGAGAAACACTTGTGCGTTTCTTACTAAAGCTATTAATGAAATGAATACACTTTCAAAGAATGTGATTATCTTTCAAAGTAAAGCTTCTACAGAGAAATGAATACTGATCACACTTCTAACAAGACTTTGACATGTCAGAAACAACTGCTTCTCTTTACCAAGACACACATGAGCATTATTACTAAAGCATTTCTAGAAATGAATACACTTTCAAAAGAACGTGACTATATTTCAAAATAAAGCTTCCACAGAGAAAATGAACACTGATCTCACTTCTAACAGTAATTTGACACGTCGAAAAGAAGTGCTTTTCTTTACAGAGAAACACATGTACGTTTCTTACTAAAGCTTATCATGAAATGAATACACTTTCAAAAGAATATGATTATACTTCAAAGCAAAGCTTCTACAGAGAAAAGGAACACTGATCTCACTTCTAAAAATACTTGACATGTCGGAAAAAACTGCTTCTCTTTACAGAGAAACACATATGCGTTTCTTCCTAATGCTTTTCATGAAATGAATACACTTTGAAAAGAATGTGATTATCTTTCAAAGTAAAGCTTTTACAGAGAAAGGAACACTGATCTCTCTTCTAAAAATACTTTGACATGATGCATAATACGGCCTTTCTTTACAGAGAAACAACTGTGCGTTTCTTACTAAAGTTATATATGAAACTAATACACTTTCAAAAAACGTGATTATCTTTCAAAATAAAGCTTTGACAGAGAAAAGGAAAACTGATCTCACTTCTAATAGATATTTGACAGTTGCAAACATCTGCTTCTTTACAGAGAAACTCATGTGTGTTTCATACTAAAACTTTTTAAGAAATGAATACACATTCAAAAGAACGTGATTATCATTCAAAGCAAAGCTTCTACAGAGGATGGAACACTGATCTCACTTCTAACAAGACTTTGACATTTAGGAAACAATTGAATCTCTTTACCAAGTAACACGTGTGTTTCTTACTAAAGCTAATCCTGAAATGAATACACTTTCAAAGGAATGTGATTATCTTTCAAAGTAAAGCTTCTACACAGAAAGGAACACTGATCTCTCTTCTAACAATACTTTGACATGTCGCAAAAAATGGCCTCTCTTTAGAGAAACACATGTGCGTTTCTTACTAAAGCTATTTATGAAATGAACACCCTTTCAAAAGAATGTGATTTTCTTTCAAAGTAAACCTGCTACAGAGAAAAGGAATACTGATTTCACTTCAAACAATACTTTGAATGTCGTAAACAACTGCTTCTCCTTACCAAGATACACATGTGTGTTTCATGCTAAAGCTTTTCAAGAAATGAATACACTTTCAAAAGAATGTGAATATCTTTCAAAGTAAAGCTTGTACAGAGAAAAGGAATGCGGATCTCACTTCTACCAATACTTTAACATGTTCCAAAGAACTGCTTCTCTTTACAGAAAAACACATGTGCTTTTCTTACAAAAGCATTTCATGAAATAAATACACATTCAAAAGAACGTTATTATCTTTCAAAGTAAAACTTCTGCAGAGAAAAGGAAAACTAATCTCACTTCTAACAGTAATTTGACATGTCGCAAACATCTGCTTCTCTTTACAGAGAAACACATGTGCGTTTCTTACTAAAGCTTTTCAAGATATGAATACACTTTCAAAAGAACATGTTTATATTTCAAAACAAAGATTCTACAGAGAAAAGGAACACTGATCTCACTTCTACCAATACTTTGACATGTCGTAAACAATGGCTTCTCTTTACAAGGAACAGTTGTGCGTTTCTTACTTAAGTTATTTATGAAATGAATACACTTTCAAAGAATGTGATTATCTTTCAAAGTAAAGCTTCTATAGAGAAAAGGAACACTGATCTCACTTCTCAAAAGACTTTGACATGTCAGAAACAACTGCCTTTCCTTACCAAGAAACACATGTGTGTTATTACTAAAGCATTTAAAGAAATAAATACACTTTCAAAAGAACGTGATTATATTTCAAATTAAAGCTTGCACACAGAAAATGACTACTGATCTCACTTCTAACAATACTTTGACATGTCGAAAACAACTGCTTCTCCTTACAGAGAAACACATGTGTGTTTCTTACAAAAGTATTTCATGAAATAAATGCACTTTCAAAAAAACGTGATTATCTTCCAAAGTAAAGCTTCTATAGAGAAAAGGAACACTGATCTCACTTCTCAAAAGACTTTGACATGTAGCAAAAACTGCTTCTCTTTACCAAGAAACACATGTGTTTCTTAATAAAGCTTTTCAAGAGATGAATACACTTTCAAAAGAACATGATTATATTTCAAAGCAAAGCTTCTACAGAGAAAAGTAACACTGATCTCACTTCTAACAGTAATTTGCCATGTTGCAAACAACTGCTTTTCTTTACAAAGAAACACTTTTGCGTTTCTTACTAAAGCTATTTTTGAAATGAACTCTTTCAAAACAATGTGATTATCTTCCAAAGTAAAGCTTCTACAGAGAAAAGGAAAACTGATCTCACTTCAAACAGTAATAGATATGTCGGAAAAATCTGCTTCTCTATAAGGAGAAGCACATGTGCATTTCTTAATAAAGCTTTTCCTAAAATGAATACACTTTAAAAAGAACGTGATTATATCTAAAAGCAAAGATTCTACAGAGAAAAGGAACACGGATCTCACTTCTAACAAGCCTTTGACATGTCACAAAGAACTGCTTTGCTTTACAGAAAAAGACATGTGCGTTTCTTACTAAAGCATTTCAAGAAATGAATACACTTTCAAAAGAATGTGATTATCTTTCAAATAAAGCTTCTACAGAGAAAAGGAATACTGATCTCACTTCAAACAATACTTTGACATGTCGCAAACAATTGCTTCTCTTTAACAAGATACACGTGGGTTTCTTAGTAAAGCTTTTCAGGAAATGAATACACTTTCAAAAGAACGTGATTATATTTCAAAGCATAGCTTCTACAGAGAAAAGGAACACTGATCTCACTTCTAACAGTAATTTGACATGTCGCAAACAACTTTTCTTTACACAGAAAGACGTGTGTTTCTTACTAAAGCTATTTATAAAATGAATACACTTTCCAAAGAATGTGACTTTCTTTCAAAGTAAAGCTTCTACGGAGAAAAGGAACATTGATATCACTTCTAACAATAATTTGACACGTCGCAAACAACTGCTTCTCTTTACAGGGAAACACATGTGTGTTTCTTCCTAAAGCTTTTCATGAAATGAATACACTTTGAAATAAATGTGATTATCTTTCAAAGTAAAGCTTCTACAGAGAAAGGAACACTTATCTCTCTTCCAAAAATACTTTGACATGTCGCAAAAAATGGCTTTTCTTTACAGAGAAACAGTTGTGCGTTTCTTACTAAAGCTATTTTTGAAATGAATACACTTTCAAAACAATGAGATTATCTTTCAAAGTAAAGCTTGTAGAGAGAAAAGAAAACTGTTCTCATTTTTAACAGTAATTTGACATGTCACAAACAACTGCTTTTCTTTAGAGAGAAATACATGTATGTTTCTTACTAAAGATTTTCAAGAAATGTATACACTTTCAAAAGAACGTGATTATCTTTCAAATTAAAGCTTGTACAGAGAAAAGGAATATTGATCTCACTTCAAACAATATTTTGACATGTCCCAAACAACTGCTTCTCCTAACCAAGTAACACATGTGCTTTGCTTACTAAAGTTTTAAAGAAATGAATACACTTTTAAAAGAACATGATTATATTTCAAAGCAGAGTTTCTACAGAGAATGGAACACTGATCTCACTTCTAACAATACTTTGACATGTCGCAAACAACTGCTTCTCTTTACAGAGAAACACTTGTGCGTTTCTTACTAAAGCTATTAATGAAATGAATACACTTTCAGAAGAATATGATTATCTTTCAAAGTAAAGTTGTACAGAGAAAGGTAAACTGATCTCACTTCTAACAATACTTTGACATGTCGCAAACAACTGCTTCTCTTTACCAAGAAACACATGTGTTTCTAACTAAAGCTGTTCAAGAAATGTATACACTTTCAAAAGAATGTGATTATCCTTCAAAGTAAAGCTTGTACAAAGAAAAGGAACACTGATATCACTTCTAACAAGACGTTGACATGTCGCAAAAATCTGCTTCTCTTTATCAAGAAACACATGTGTGTTAGTTACTAAAGCTTTTCAGGAAATGAATACACTTTCAAAAGAATGTGATTATCTTTCAAAGTAAATCTTGTACCTAGAAAAGGAATATTGACCTCACTTCAAACAACACTTTGACATGTCGCAAACAACTGCTTCTCCTTACCAAGTAACACAAGTGCGTTTTAACTAAAGCTTTTCAGGAAAGAATACAGTTTCAAAATAGCGTGATTATCTTTCAATGTAAAGCTTGTACAGAGAAAAGGAACACTGATCTCACTAATAACAATACTTTGACATGTCGTAAACAATGGCTTCTCTTTACAAGGAACAGTTGTTCATTTCTTACTTAAGTTATTTATGAAATGAATACACTTTCAAAGAATGTGGTTATCTTTCAAATTAAAGCTTCTACAGAGAAAAGCAACACTGATCTCAGGTCTAATAGGACGTTGACATGTCGCAAACAACTGCTTCTCATTACCAAGAAACACATGTGCGTTTCTTACTAAAGTTTTTAAAGAAATGAATACACTTTTTAAAGAACCAATTGTATTGCAAAGCAAAGCTTCTACAGAGAATGGAACACTGATCTCCCTTCTAACAATACTTTGACATGTTGCAAACAACGGCTTCTCTTTACAGAGAAACACTTGTGCGTTTCTTACTAAAGCTATTAATGAAATGAATACACTTTCAAAGAATGTGATTATCTTTCAAAGTAAAGCTTCTACAGAGAAATGAATACTGATCACACTTCTAACAAGACTTTGACATGTCAGAAACAACTGCTTCTCTTTACCAAGACACACATGAGCATTATTACTAAAGCATTTCTAGAAATGAATACACTTTCAAAAGAACGTGACTATATTTCAAAATAAAGCTTCCACAGAGAAAATGAACACTGATCTCACTTCTAACAGTAATTTGACACGTCGAAAAGAAGTGCTTTTCTTTACAGAGAAACACATGTACGTTTCTTACTAAAGCTTATCATGAAATGAATACACTTTCAAAAGAATATGATTATACTTCAAAGCAAAGCTTCTACAGAGAAAAGGAACACTGATCTCACTTCTAAAAATACTTGACATGTCGGAAAAAACTGCTTCTCTTTACAGAGAAACACATATGCGTTTCTTCCTAATGCTTTTCATGAAATGAATACACTTTGAAAAGAATGTGATTATCTTTCAAAGTAAAGCTTTTACAGAGAAAGGAACACTGATCTCTCTTCTAAAAATACTTTGACATGATGCATAATACGGCCTTTCTTTACAGAGAAACAACTGTGCGTTTCTTACTAAAGTTATATATGAAACTAATACACTTTCAAAAAACGTGATTATCTTTCAAAATAAAGCTTTGACAGAGAAAAGGAAAACTGATCTCACTTCTAATAGATATTTGACAGTTGCAAACATCTGCTTCTTTACAGAGAAACTCATGTGTGTTTCATACTAAAACTTTTTAAGAAATGAATACACATTCAAAAGAACGTGATTATCATTCAAAGCAAAGCTTCTACAGAGGATGGAACACTGATCTCACTTCTAACAAGACTTTGACATGTCGAAAACAACTGCTTCTCCTTACAGAGAAACACATGTGTGTTTCTTACAAAAGTATTTCATGAAATAAATGCACTTTCAAAAAAACGTGATTATCTTCCAAAGTAAAGCTTCTATAGAGAAAAGGAACACTGATCTCACTTCTCAAAAGACTTTGACATGTAGCAAAAACTGCTTCTCTTTACCAAGAAACACATGTGTTTCTTAATAAAGCTTTTCAAGAGATGAATACACTTTCAAAAGAACATGATTATATTTCAAAGCAAAGCTTCTACAGAGAAAAGTAACACTGATCTCACTTCTAACAGTAATTTGCCATGTTGCAAACAACTGCTTTTCTTTACAAAGAAACACTTTTGCGTTTCTTACTAAAGCTATTTTTGAAATGAACTCTTTCAAAACAATGTGATTATCTTCCAAAGTAAAGCTTTTACAGAGAAAAGGAAAACTGATCTCACTTCAAACAGTAATAGATATGTCGGAAAAATCTGCTTCTCTATAAGGAGAAGCACATGTGCATTTCTTAATAAAGCTTTTCCTAAAATGAATACACTTTAAAAAGAACGTGATTATATTTAAAAGCAAAGATTCTACAGAGAAAAGGAACACGGATCTCACTTCTAACAAGCCTTTGACATGTCACAAAGAACTGCTTTGCTTTACAGAAAAAGACATGTGCGTTTCTTACTAAAGCATTTCAAGAAATGAATACACTTTCAAAAGAATGTGATTATCTTTCAAATAAAGCTTCTACAGAGAAAAGGAATACTGATCTCACTTCAAACAATACTTTTTTTTTTTTTTTTTTTTTTTTGGCATTGAAAAGTTGCACATTTTATTTAGTTTTACTAACTATTCTCATAAGGAACACATCACAGACATAGAGATGCAGCATTGGGCCAAAGTGATGGAGTAGTCAGATGACTGGGGTAAACTTTTTCCTGGTGTTTGGTCAATTGTTCCTTTCACTCATTCTACTTAAATCTGAAGTTCTCCTAGATTCCTATTTTTTTTTTTTTTTTTTTTTTTTTTATTTTTTATTCTTTTTTAATTAAAATTTCCACCTGCTCCCCGTTTCCCATTTCCCTCCCCTCCTCCCAAATATTGCCCCCTCCCCCCACTCCCCTCCCCCTATCCCCACTCCTCTTCTCCTCCCCCCACACCATTCCCCCTCCCTCTCGATACTGAAGAGCAGTCCAAATTCTCTGCCCTGCGGGAAGACGAAGGTCTTCTATCTACGTCCAGGAAGGTGAGCTTCTAAACAGGCTAAGCTCCCACAAAGCCAGTTCATGTATTAGGATTGAAACCTAGTGCCATTGTCCTTGGCTTCTCATCAGTCTTCGTTGACCGCCATTGTTTGTAATAGCCAAAACCTGGAAACAACCTAGATGCCCTTCAATGGAGGAATGGATGAAGAAAGTGTGGAATATATACATATTAGAGTACTACTCAGCAGTAAAAAACAATGACTTCTCGAATTTTGCGTGCAAATGGATGGAAATAGAAAACACTATCCTGAGTGAGGTATCCCAGACCCAAAAAGAGGAACATGGGATGTACTCACTCATAATCGGTTTCTAGCCATAAGTAAAAGACATTAAGCATATAATGTGCGATCCTATAGAAGTTAAATAAGAAAGTGAACCCAAAGAAAATCATATAGTCATTCGCATGGAGAGGGGGAAGTAGACAAGATTGCAGGGCAAAAAATGGGAACTTGCGGGTGAGGTGGCATGGGGCAAAGGGGAAATGGGATGAGAAATATGAGAAGGGGAGGATGGGAGGAGCTCGGGGGATTGGGATGGTTGGGATATAGGAAGGATGGATACGGGAGCAGCGAAGTATATATCCTATCTAAGGGAGCCATCTTAGGGTTGGCAAGAGACTTGACTCTAGAGGGGTTCGCAGGTGTCCAGGAATATGTCCCCAGCTGGTACCTTGGGCAACTAAGGAGAGGGAACCTGAAATGACCCTATCCTATACTGATGAATATCTTGCATATCACCTTAGAACCTTCATCTGGCGATGGATCAAGGTAGAGACAGAGTCTCAATTTGGAGCAACGGTCTGAGCTCTTAAGGTCCAAATGAGGAGCAGAAGGAGGGAGAACAAGAGCAAAAAATCAGGACCACGAGGGATGCACCCACCCACTGTGACAGTGGAACTGATTTATTAGGAGCCCACCAAGGCCAGCTGGTCTGGGACTGAATAAGCATGGGTTGATTCCGGACTCTCAAACAATACTTTGACATGTCGCAAACAATTGCTTCTCTTTAACAAGATACACGTGGGTTTCTTAGTAAAGCTTTTCAGGAAATGAATACACTTTCAAAAGAACGTGATTATATTTCAAAGCATAGCTTCTACAGAGAAAAGGAACACTGATCTCACTTCTAACAGTAATTTGACATGTCGCAAACAACTTTTCTTTACACAGAAAGACGTGTGTTTCTTACTAAAGCTATTTATAAAATGAATACACTTTCCAAAGAATGTGACTTTCTTTCAAAGTAAAGCTTCTACGGAGAAAAGGAACATTGATATCACTTCTAACAATAATTTGACACGTCGCAAACAACTGCTTCTCTTTACAGGGAAACACATGTGTGTTTCTTCCTAAAGCTTTTCATGAAATGAATACACTTTGAAATAAATGTGATTATCTTTCAAAGTAAAGCTTCTACAGAGAAAGGAACACTTATCTCTCTTCCAAAAATACTTTGACATGTCGCAAAAAATGGCTTTTCTTTACAGAGAAACAGTTGTGCGTTTCTTACTAAAGCTATTTTTGAAATGAATACACTTTCAAAACAATGAGATTATCTTTCAAAGTAAAGCTTGTAGAGAGAAAAGAAAACTGTTCTCATTTTTAACAGTAATTTGACATGTCACAAACAACTGCTTTTCTTTAGAGAGAAATACATGTATGTTTCTTACTAAAGATTTTCAAGAAATGTATACACTTTCAAAAGAACGTGATTATCTTTCAAATTAAAGCTTGTACAGAGAAAAGGAATATTGATCTCACTTCAAACAATATTTTGACATGTCCCAAACAACTGCTTCTCCTAACCAAGTAACACATGTGCTTTGCTTACTAAAGTTTTAAAGAAATGAATACACTTTTAAAAGAACATGATTATATTTCAAAGCAGAGTTTCTACAGAGAATGGAACACTGATCTCACTTCTAACAATACTTTGACATGTCGCAAACAACTGCTTCTCTTTACAGAGAAACACTTGTGCGTTTCTTACTAAAGCTATTAATGAAATGAATACACTTTCAGAAGAATATGATTATCTTTCAAAGTAAAGTTGTACAGAGAAAGGTAAACTGATCTCACTTCTAACAATACTTTGACATGTCGCAAACAACTGCTTCTCTTTACCAAGAAACACATGTGTTTCTAACTAAAGCTGTTCAAGAAATGTATACACTTTCAAAAGAATGTGATTATCCTTCAAAGTAAAGCTTGTACAAAGAAAAGGAACACTGATATCACTTCTAACAAGACGTTGACATGTCGCAAAAAACTGCTTCTCTTTATCAAGAAACACATGTGTGTTAGTTACTAAAGCTTTTCAGGAAATGAATACACTTTCAAAAGAATGTGATTATCTTTCAAAGTAAATCTTGTACCTAGAAAAGGAATATTGACCTCACTTCAAACAACACTTTGACATGTCGCAAACAACTGCTTCTCCTTACCAAGTAACACAAGTGCGTTTTAACTAAAGCTTTTCAGGAAAGAATACAGTTTCAAAATAGCGTGATTATCTTTCAATGTAAAGCTTGTACAGAGAAAAGGAACACTGATCTCACTAATAACAATACTTTGACATGTCGTAAACAATGGCTTCTCTTTACAAGGAACAGTTGTGCATTTCTTACTTAAGTTATTTATGAAATGAATACACTTTCAAAGAATGTGGTTATCTTTCAAATTAAAGCTTCTACAGAGAAAAGCAACACTGATCTCAGGTCTAATAGGACGTTGACATGTCGCAAACAACTGCTTCTCATTACCAAGAAACACATGTGCGTTTCTTACTAAAGTTTTTAAAGAAATGAATACACTTTTTAAAGAACCAATTGTATTGCAAAGCAAAGCTTCTACAGAGAATGGAACACTGATCTCCCTTCTAACAATACTTTGACATGTCGCAAACAACGGCTTCTCTTTACAGAGAAACACTTGTGCGTTTCTTACTAAAGCTATTAATGAAATGAATACACTTTCAAAGAATGTGATTATCTTTCAAAGTAAAGCTTCTACAGAGAAATGAATACTGATCACACTTCTAACAAGACTTTGACATGTCAGAAACAACTGCTTCTCTTTACCAAGACACACATGAGCATTATTACTAAAGCATTTCTAGAAATGAATACACTTTCAAAAGAACGTGACTATATTTCAAAATAAAGCTTCCACAGAGAAAATGAACACTGATCTCACTTCTAACAGTAATTTGACACGTCGAAAAGAAGTGCTTTTCTTTACAGAGAAACACATGTACGTTTCTTACTAAAGCTTATCATGAAATGAATACACTTTCAAAAGAATATGATTATACTTCAAAGCAAAGCTTCTACAGAGAAAAGGAACACTGATCTCACTTCTAAAAATACTTGACATGTCGGAAAAAACTGCTTCTCTTTACAGAGAAACACATATGCGTTTCTTCCTAATGCTTTTCATGAAATGAATACACTTTGAAAAGAATGTGATTATCTTTCAAAGTAAAGCTTTTACAGAGAAAGGAACACTGATCTCTCTTCTAAAAATACTTTGACATGATGCATAATACGGCCTTTCTTTACAGAGAAACAACTGTGCGTTTCTTACTAAAGTTATATATGAAACTAATACACTTTCAAAAAACGTGATTATCTTTCAAAATAAAGCTTTGACAGAGAAAAGGAAAACTGATCTCACTTCTAATAGATATTTGACAGTTGCAAACATCTGCTTCTTTACAGAGAAACTCATGTGTGTTTCATACTAAAACTTTTTAAGAAATGAATACACATTCAAAAGAACGTGATTATCATTCAAAGCAAAGCTTCTACAGAGGATGGAACACTGATCTCACTTCTAACAAGACTTTGACATTTAGGAAACAATTGAATCTCTTTACCAAGTAACACGTGTGTTTCTTACTAAAGCTAATCCTGAAATGAATACACTTTCAAAGGAATGTGATTATCTTTCAAAGTAAAGCTTCTACACAGAAAGGAACACTGATCTCTCTTCTAACAATACTTTGACATGTCGCAAAAAATGGCCTCTCTTTAGAGAAACACATGTGCGTTTCTTACTAAAGCTATTTATGAAATGAACACCCTTTCAAAAGAATGTGATTTTCTTTCAAAGTAAACCTGCTACAGAGAAAAGGAATACTGATTTCACTTCAAACAATACTTTGAATGTCGTAAACAACTGCTTCTCCTTACCAAGATACACATGTGTGTTTCATGCTAAAGCTTTTCAAGAAATGAATACACTTTCAAAAGAATGTGAATATCTTTCAAAGTAAAGCTTGTACAGAGAAAAGGAATGCGGATCTCACTTCTACCAATACTTTAACATGTTCCAAAGAACTGCTTCTCTTTACAGAAAAACACATGTGCTTTTCTTACAAAAGCATTTCATGAAATAAATACACATTCAAAAGAACGTTATTATCTTTCAAAGTAAAACTTCTGCAGAGAAAAGGAAAACTAATCTCACTTCTAACAGTAATTTGACATGTCGCAAACATCTGCTTCTCTTTACAGAGAAACACATGTGCGTTTCTTACTAAAGCTTTTCAAGATATGAATACACTTTCAAAAGAACATGTTTATATTTCAAAACAAAGATTCTACAGAGAAAAGGAACACTGATCTCACTTCTACCAATACTTTGACATGTCGTAAACAATGGCTTCTCTTTACAAGGAACAGTTGTGCGTTTCTTACTTAAGTTATTTATGAAATGAATACACTTTCAAAGAATGTGATTATCTTTCAAAGTAAAGCTTCTATAGAGAAAAGGAACACTGATCTCACTTCTCAAAAGACTTTGACATGTCAGAAACAACTGCCTTTCCTTACCAAGAAACACATGTGTGTTATTACTAAAGCATTTAAAGAAATAAATACACTTTCAAAAGAACGTGATTATATTTCAAATTAAAGCTTGCACACAGAAAATGACTACTGATCTCACTTCTAACAATACTTTGACATGTCGAAAACAACTGCTTCTCCTTACAGAGAAACACATGTGTGTTTCTTACAAAAGTATTTCATGAAATAAATGCACTTTCAAAAAAACGTGATTATCTTCCAAAGTAAAGCTTCTATAGAGAAAAGGAACACTGATCTCACTTCTCAAAAGACTTTGACATGTAGCAAAAACTGCTTCTCTTTACCAAGAAACACATGTGTTTCTTAATAAAGCTTTTCAAGAGATGAATACACTTTCAAAAGAACATGATTATATTTCAAAGCAAAGCTTCTACAGAGAAAAGTAACACTGATCTCACTTCTAACAGTAATTTGCCATGTTGCAAACAACTGCTTTTCTTTACAAAGAAACACTTTTGCGTTTCTTACTAAAGCTATTTTTGAAATGAACTCTTTCAAAACAATGTGATTATCTTCCAAAGTAAAGCTTCTACAGAGAAAAGGAAAACTGATCTCACTTCAAACAGTAATAGATATGTCGAAAAAATCTGCTTCTCTATAAGGAGAAGCACATGTGCATTTCTTAATAAAGCTTTTCCTAAAATGAATACACTTTAAAAAGAACGTGATTTATATTTAAAAGCAAAGATTCTACAGAGAAAAGGAACACGGATCTCACTTCTAACAAGCCTTTGACATGTCACAAAGAACTGCTTTGCTTTACAGAAAAAGACATGTGCGTTTCTTACTAAAGCATTTCAAGAAATGAATACACTTTCAAAAGAATGTGATTATCTTTCAAATAAAGCTTCTACAGAGAAAAGGAATACTGATCTCACTTCAAACAATACTTTGACATGTCGCAAACAATTGCTTCTCTTTAACAAGATACACGTGGGTTTCTTAGTAAAGCTTTTCAGGAAATGAATACACTTTCAAAAGAACGTGATTATATTTCAAAGCATAGCTTCTACAGAGAAAAGGAACACTGATCTCACTTCTAACAGTAATTTGACCTGTCGCAAACAACTTTTCTTTACACAGAAAGACGTGTGTTTCTTACTAAAGCTATTTATAAAATGAATACACTTTCCAAAGAATGTGACTTTCTTTCAAAGTAAAGCTTCTACGGAGAAAAGGAACATTGATATCACTTCTAACAATAATTTGACACGTCGCAAACAACTGCTTCTCTTTACAGGGAAACACATGTGTGTTTCTTCCTAAAGCTTTTCATGAAATGAATACACTTTGAAATAAATGTGATTATCTTTCAAAGTAAAGCTTCTACAGAGAAAGGAACACTTATCTCTCTTCCAAAAATACTTTGACATGTCGCAAAAAATGGCTTTTCTTTACAGAGAAACAGTTGTGCGTTTCTTACTAAAGCTATTTTTGAAATGAATACACTTTCAAAACAATGAGATTATCTTTCAAAGTAAAGCTTGTAGAGAGAAAAGAAAACTGTTCTCATTTTTAACAGTAATTTGACATGTCACAAACAACTGCTTTTCTTTAGAGAGAAATACATGTATGTTTCTTACTAAAGATTTTCAAGAAATGTATACACTTTCAAAAGAACGTGATTATCTTTCAAATTAAAGCTTGTACAGAGAAAAGGAATATTGATCTCACTTCAAACAATATTTTGACATGTCCCAAACAACTGCTTCTCCTAACCAAGTAACACATGTGCTTTGCTTACTAAAGTTTTAAAGAAATGAATACACTTTTAAAAGAACATGATTATATTTCAAAGCAGAGTTTCTACAGAGAATGGAACACTGATCTCACTTCTAACAATACTTTGACATGTCGCAAACAACTGCTTCTCTTTACAGAGAAACACTTGTGCGTTTCTTACTAAAGCTATTAATGAAATGAATACACTTTCAGAAGAATATGATTATCTTTCAAAGTAAAGTTGTACAGAGAAAGGTAAACTGATCTCACTTCTAACAATACTTTGACATGTCGCAAACAACTGCTTCTCTTTACCAAGAAACACATGTGTTTCTAACTAAAGCTGTTCAAGAAATGTATACACTTTCAAAAGAATGTGATTATCCTTCAAAGTAAAGCTTGTACAAAGAAAAGGAACACTGATATCACTTCTAACAAGACGTTGACATGTCGCAAAAAACTGCTTCTCTTTATCAAGAAACACATGTGTGTTAGTTACTAAAGCTTTTCAGGAAATGAATACACTTTCAAAAGAATGTGATTATCTTTCAAAGTAAATCTTGTACCTAGAAAAGGAATATTGACCTCACTTCAAACAACACTTTGACATGTCGCAAACAACTGCTTCTCCTTACCAAGTAACACAAGTGCGTTTTAACTAAAGCTTTTCAGGAAAGAATACAGTTTCAAAATAGCGTGATTATCTTTCAATGTAAAGCTTGTACAGAGAAAAGGAACACTGATCTCACTAATAACAATACTTTGACATGTCGTAAACAATGGCTTCTCTTTACAAGGAACAGTTGTGCATTTCTTACTTAAGTTATTTATGAAATGAATACACTTTCAAAGAATGTGGTTATCTTTCAAATTAAAGCTTCTACAGAGAAAAGCAACACTGATCTCAGGTCTAATAGGACGTTGACATGTCGCAAACAACTGCTTCTCATTACCAAGAAACACATGTGCGTTTCTTACTAAAGTTTTTAAAGAAATGAATACACTTTTTAAAGAACCAATTGTATTGCAAAGCAAAGCTTCTACAGAGAATGGAACACTGATCTCCCTTCTAACAATACTTTGACATGTCGCAAACAACGGCTTCTCTTTACAGAGAAACACTTGTGCGTTTCTTACTAAAGCTATTAATGAAATGAATACACTTTCAAAGAATGTGATTATCTTTCAAAGTAAAGCTTCTACAGAGAAATGAATACTGATCACACTTCTAACAAGACTTTGACATGTCAGAAACAACTGCTTCTCTTTACCAAGACACACATGAGCATTATTACTAAAGCATTTCTAGAAATGAATACACTTTCAAAAGAACGTGACTATATTTCAAAATAAAGCTTCCACAGAGAAAATGAACACTGATCTCACTTCTAACAGTAATTTGACACGTCGAAAAGAAGTGCTTTTCTTTACAGAGAAACACATGTACGTTTCTTACTAAAGCTTATCATGAAATGAATACACTTTCAAAAGAATATGATTATACTTCAAAGCAAAGCTTCTACAGAGAAAAGGAACACTGATCTCACTTCTAAAAATACTTGACATGTCGGAAAAAACTGCTTCTCTTTACAGAGAAACACATATGCGTTTCTTCCTAATGCTTTTCATGAAATGAATACACTTTGAAAAGAATGTGATTATCTTTCAAAGTAAAGCTTTTACAGAGAAAGGAACACTGATCTCTCTTCTAAAAATACTTTGACATGATGCATAATACGGCCTTTCTTTACAGAGAAACAACTGTGCGTTTCTTACTAAAGTTATATATGAAACTAATACACTTTCAAAAAACGTGATTATCTTTCAAAATAAAGCTTTGACAGAGAAAAGGAAAACTGATCTCACTTCTAATAGATATTTGACAGTTGCAAACATCTGCTTCTTTACAGAGAAACTCATGTGTGTTTCATACTAAAACTTTTTAAGAAATGAATACACATTCAAAAGAACGTGATTATCATTCAAAGCAAAGCTTCTACAGAGGATGGAACACTGATCTCACTTCTAACAAGACTTTGACATTTAGGAAACAATTGAATCTCTTTACCAAGTAACACGTGTGTTTCTTACTAAAGCTAATCCTGAAATGAATACACTTTCAAAGGAATGTGATTATCTTTCAAAGTAAAGCTTCTACACAGAAAGGAACACTGATCTCTCTTCTAACAATACTTTGACATGTCGCAAAAAATGGCCTCTCTTTAGAGAAACACATGTGCGTTTCTTACTAAAGCTATTTATGAAATGAACACCCTTTCAAAAGAATGTGATTTTCTTTCAAAGTAAACCTGCTACAGAGAAAAGGAATACTGATTTCACTTCAAACAATACTTTGAATGTCGTAAACAACTGCTTCTCCTTACCAAGATACACATGTGTGTTTCATGCTAAAGCTTTTCAAGAAATGAATACACTTTCAAAAGAATGTGAATATCTTTCAAAGTAAAGCTTGTACAGAGAAAAGGAATGCGGATCTCACTTCTACCAATACTTTAACATGTTCCAAAGAACTGCTTCTCTTTACAGAAAAACACATGTGCTTTTCTTACAAAAGCATTTCATGAAATAAATACACATTCAAAAGAACGTTATTATCTTTCAAAGTAAAACTTCTGCAGAGAAAAGGAAAACTAATCTCACTTCTAACAGTAATTTGACATGTCGCAAACATCTGCTTCTCTTTACAGAGAAACACATGTGCGTTTCTTACTAAAGCTTTTCAAGATATGAATACACTTTCAAAAGAACATGTTTATATTTCAAAACAAAGATTCTACAGAGAAAAGGAACACTGATCTCACTTCTACCAATACTTTGACATGTCGTAAACAATGGCTTCTCTTTACAAGGAACAGTTGTGCGTTTCTTACTTAAGTTATTTATGAAATGAATACACTTTCAAAGAATGTGATTATCTTTCAAAGTAAAGTTTCTAAAGAGAAATGAACACTGATCTCACTTCTAACAAGGCTTTGACATGTCAGAAACAACTGCCTTTCCTTACCAAGAAACACATGTGTGTTATTACTAAAGCATTTAAAGAAATAAATACACTTTTAAAAGAACGTGATTATATTTCAAATTAAAGCTTGCACACAGAAAATGACTACTGATCTCACTTCTAACAATACTTTGACATGTCGAAAACAACTGCTTCTCCTTACAGAGAAACACATGTGTGTTTCTTACAAAAGTATTTCATGAAATAAATGCACTTTCAAAAAAACGTGATTATCTTCCAAAGTAAAGCTTCTATAGAGAAAAGGAACACTGATCTCACTTCTCAAAAGACTTTGACATGTAGCAAAAACTGCTTCTCTTTACCAAGAAACACATGTGTTTCTTAATAAAGCTTTTCAAGAGATGAATACACTTTCAAAAGAACATGATTATATTTCAAAGCAAAGCTTCTACAGAGAAAAGTAACACTGATCTCACTTCTAACAGTAATTTGCCATGTTGCAAACAACTGCTTTTCTTTACAAAGAAACACTTTTGCGTTTCTTACTAAAGCTATTTTTGAAATGAACTCTTTCAAAACAATGTGATTATCTTCCAAAGTAAAGCTTCTACAGAGAAAAGGAAAACTGATCTCACTTCAAACAGTAATAGATATGTCGGAAAAATCTGCTTCTCTATAAGGAGAAGCACATGTGCATTTCTTAATAAAGCTTTTCCTAAAATGAATACACTTTAAAAAGAACGTGATTTATATTTAAAAGCAAAGATTCTACAGAGAAAAGGAACACGGATCTCACTTCTAACAAGCCTTTGACATGTCACAAAGAACTGCTTTGCTTTACAGAAAAAGACATGTGCGTTTCTTACTAAAGCATTTCAAGAAATGAATACACTTTCAAAAGAATGTGATTATCTTTCAAATAAAGCTTCTACAGAGAAAAGGAATACTGATCTCACTTCAAACAATACTTTGACATGTCGCAAACAATTGCTTCTCTTTAACAAGATACACGTGGGTTTCTTAGTAAAGCTTTTCAGGAAATGAATACACTTTCAAAAGAACGTGATTATATTTCAAAGCATAGCTTCTACAGAGAAAAGGAACACTGATCTCACTTCTAACAGTAATTTGACCTGTCGCAAACAACTTTTCTTTACACAGAAAGACGTGTGTTTCTTACTAAAGCTATTTATAAAATGAATACACTTTCCAAAGAATGTGACTTTCTTTCAAAGTAAAGCTTCTACGGAGAAAAGGAACATTGATATCACTTCTAACAATAATTTGACACGTCGCAAACAACTGCTTCTCTTTACAGGGAAACACATGTGTGTTTCTTCCTAAAGCTTTTCATGAAATGAATACACTTTGAAATAAATGTGATTATCTTTCAAAGTAAAGCTTCTACAGAGAAAGGAACACTTATCTCTCTTCCAAAAATACTTTGACATGTCGCAAAAAATGGCTTTTCTTTACAGAGAAACAGTTGTGCGTTTCTTACTAAAGCTATTTTTGAAATGAATACACTTTCAAAACAATGAGATTATCTTTCAAAGTAAAGCTTGTAGAGAGAAAAGAAAACTGTTCTCATTTTTAACAGTAATTTGACATGTCACAAACAACTGCTTTTCTTTAGAGAGAAATACATGTATGTTTCTTACTAAAGATTTTCAAGAAATGTATACACTTTCAAAAGAACGTGATTATCTTTCAAATTAAAGCTTGTACAGAGAAAAGGAATATTGATCTCACTTCAAACAATATTTTGACATGTCCCAAACAACTGCTTCTCCTAACCAAGTAACACATGTGCTTTGCTTACTAAAGTTTTAAAGAAATGAATACACTTTTAAAAGAACATGATTATATTTCAAAGCAGAGTTTCTACAGAGAATGGAACACTGATCTCACTTCTAACAATACTTTGACATGTCGCAAACAACTGCTTCTCTTTACAGAGAAACACTTGTGCGTTTCTTACTAAAGCTATTAATGAAATGAATACACTTTCAGAAGAATATGATTATCTTTCAAAGTAAAGTTGTACAGAGAAAGGTAAACTGATCTCACTTCTAACAATACTTTGACATGTCGCAAACAACTGCTTCTCTTTACCAAGAAACACATGTGTTTCTAACTAAAGCTGTTCAAGAAATGTATACACTTTCAAAAGAATGTGATTATCCTTCAAAGTAAAGCTTGTACAAAGAAAAGGAACACTGATATCACTTCTAACAAGACGTTGACATGTCGCAAAAAACTGCTTCTCTTTATCAAGAAACACATGTGTGTTAGTTACTAAAGCTTTTCAGGAAATGAATACACTTTCAAAAGAATGTGATTATCTTTCAAAGTAAATCTTGTACCTAGAAAAGGAATATTGACCTCACTTCAAATAACACTTTGACATGTCGCAAACAACTGCTTCTCCTTACCAAGTAACACAAGTGCGTTTTAACTAAAGCTTTTCAGGAAAGAATACAGTTTCAAAATAGCGTGATTATCTTTCAATGTAAAGCTTGTACAGAGAAAAGGAACACTGATCTCACTTCTAACAATACTTTGACATGTCGTAAACAATGGCTTCTCTTTACAAGGAACAGTTGTGCATTTCTTACTTAAGTTATTTGTGAAATGAATACACTTTCAAAGAATGTGATTATCTTTCAAAGTAAAGTTTCTAAAGAGAAATGAATACTGATCTCACTTCTAACAAGGCTTTGACATGTCAGAAACAACTGCCTTTCCTTACCAAGAAACACATGTGTGTTATTCCTAAAGCATTTAAAGAAATAAATACACTTTCAAAAGAACGTGATTATATTTCAAATTAAAGCTTGCACACAGAAAATGACTACTGATCTCACTTCTAACAATACTTTGACATGTCGAAAACAACTGCTTCTCCTTACAGAGAAACACGTGTGTTTCTTACAAAAGTATTTCATGAAATAAATGCACTTTCAAAAAAACGTGATTATCTTCCAAAGTAAAGCTTCTATAGAGAAAAGGAACACTGATCTCACTTCTAAAAAGACTTTGACATGTAGCAAAAACTGCTTCTCTTTACCAAGAAACACATGTGTTTCTTAATAAAGCTTTTCAAGAGATGAATACACTTTCAAAAGAACATGATTATATTTCAAAGCAAAGCTTCTACAGAGAAAAGTAACACTGATCTCACTTCTAACAGTAATTTGCCATGTTGCAAACAACTGCTTTTCTTTACAAAGAAACACTTTTGCGTTTCTTACTAAAGCTATTTTTGAAATGAACTCTTTCAAAACAATGTGATTATCTTCCAAAGTAAAGCTTCTACAGAGAAAAGGAAAACTGATCTCACTTCAAACAGTAATAGATATGTCGGAAAAATCTGCTTCTCTATAAGGAGAAGCACATGTGCATTTCTTAATAAAGCTTTTCCTAAAATGAATACACTTTAAAAAGAACGTGATTATATCTAAAAGCAAAGATTCTACAGAGAAAAGGAACACGGATCTCACTTCTAACAAGCCTTAGACATGTCACAAAGAACTGCTTTGCTTTACAGAAAAAGACATGTGCGTTTCTTACTAAAGCATTTCAAGAAATGAATACACTTTCAAAAGAATGTGATTATCTTTCAAATAAAGCTTCTACAGAGAAAAGGAATACTGATCTCACTTCAAACAATACTTTGACATGTCGCAAACAATTGCTTCTCTTTAACAAGATACACATGGGTTTCTTATTAAAGCTTTTCAAGAAATGAATACACTTTCAAAAGAACGTGATTATATTTCAAAGCATAGCTTCTACAGAGAAAAGGAACACTGATCTCACTTCTAACAGTAATTTGACATGTCGCAAACAACTTTTCTTTACACAGAAAGACGTGTGTTTCTTACTAAAGCTATTTATAAAATGAATACACTTTCCAAAGAATGTGACTTTCTTTCAAAGTAAAGCTTCTACGGAGAAAAGGAACATTGATATCACTTCTAACAATAATTTGACACGTCGCAAACAACTGCTTCTCTTTACAGGGAAACACATGTGTGTTTCTTCCTAAAGCTTTTCATGAAATGAATACACTTTGAAATAAATGTGATTATCTTTCAAAGTAAAGCTTCTACAGAGAAAGGAACACTTATCTCTCTTCCAAAAATACTTTGACATGTCGCAAAAAATGGCTTTTCTTTACAGAGAAACAGTTGTGCGTTTCTTACTAAAGCTATTTTTGAAATGAATACACTTTCAAAACAATGAGATTATCTTTCAAAGTAAAGCTTGTAGAGAGAAAAGAAAACTGTTCTCATTTTTAACAGTAATTTGACATGTCACAAACAACTGCTTTTCTTTAGAGAGAAATACATGTATGTTTCTTACTAAAGATTTTCAAGAAATGTATACACTTTCAAAAGAACGTGATTATCTTTCAAATTAAAGCTTGTACAGAGAAAAGGAATATTGATCTCACTTCAAACAATATTTTGACATGTCCCAAACAACTGCTTCTCCTAACCAAGTAACACATGTGCTTTGCTTACTAAAGTTTTAAAGAAATGAATACACTTTTAAAAGAACATGATTATATTTCAAAGCAGAGTTTCTACAGAGAATGGAACACTGATCTCACTTCTAACAATACTTTGACATGTCGCAAACAACTGCTTCTCTTTACAGAGAAACACTTGTGCGTTTCTTACTAAAGCTATTAATGAAATGAATACACTTTCAGAAGAATATGATTATCTTTCAAAGTAAAGTTGTACAGAGAAAGGTAAACTGATCTCACTTCTAACAATACTTTGACATGTCGCAAACAACTGCTTCTCTTTACCAAGAAACACATGTGTTTCTATCTAAAGCTGTTCAAGAAATGTATACACTTTCAAAAGAATGTGATTATCCTTCAAAGTAAAGCTTGTACAAAGAAAAGGAACACTGATATCACTTCTAACAAGACGTTGACATGTCGCAAAAAACTGCTTCTCTTTATCAAGAAACACATGTGTGTTAGTTACTAAAGCTTTTCAGGAAATGAATACACTTTCAAAAGAATGTGATTATCTTTCAAAGTAAATCTTGTACCTAGAAAAGGAATATTGACCTCACTTCAAACAACACTTTGACATGTCGCAAACAACTGCTTCTCCTTACCAAGTAACACAAGTGCGTTTTAACTAAAGCTTTTCAGGAAAGAATACAGTTTCAAAATAGCGTGATTATCTTTCAATGTAAAGCTTGTACAGAGAAAAGGAACACTGATCTCACTTCTAACAATACTTTGACATGTCGTAAACAATGGCTTCTCTTTACAAGGAACAGTTGTGCATTTCTTACTTAAGTTATTTGTGAAATGAATACACTTTCAAAGAATGTGATTATCTTTCAAAGTAAAGTTTCTAAAGAGAAATGAATACTGATCTCACTTCTAACAAGGCTTTGACATGTCAGAAACAACTGCCTTTCCTTACCAAGAAACACATGTGTGTTATTACTAAAGCATTTAAAGAAATAAATACACTTTCAAAAGAACGTGATTATATTTCAAATTAAAGCTTGCACACAGAAAATGACTACTGATCTCACTTCTAACAATACTTTGACATGTCGAAAACAACTGCTTCTCCTTACAGAGAAACACATGTGTGTTTCTTACAAAAGTATTTCATGAAATAAATGCACTTTCAAAAAAACGTGATTATCTTCCAAAGTAAAGCTTCTATAGAGAAAAGGAACACTGATCTCACTTCTCAAAAGACTTTGACATGTAGCAAAAACTGCTTCTCTTTACCAAGAAACACATGTGTTTCTTAATAAAGCTTTTCAAGAGATGAATACACTTTCAAAAGAACATGATTATATTTCAAAGCAAAGCTTCTACAGAGAAAAGTAACACTGATCTCACTTCTAACAGTAATTTGCCATGTTGCAAACAACTGCTTTTCTTTACAAAGAAACACTTTTGCGTTTCTTACTAAAGCTATTTTTGAAATGAACTCTTTCAAAACAATGTGATTATCTTCCAAAGTAAAGCTTCTACAGAGAAAAGGAAAACTGATCTCACTTCAAACAGTAATAGATATGTCGGAAAAATCTGCTTCTCTATAAGGAGAAGCACATGTGCATTTCTTAATAAAGCTTTTCCTAAAATGAATACACTTTAAAAAGAACGTGATTATATCTAAAAGCAAAGATTCTACAGAGAAAAGGAACACGGATCTCACTTCTAACAAGCCTTAGACATGTCACAAAGAACTGCTTTGCTTTACAGAAAAAGACATGTGCGTTTCTTACTAAAGCATTTCAAGAAATGAATACACTTTCAAAAGAATGTGATTATCTTTCAAATAAAGCTTCTACAGAGAAAAGGAATACTGATCTCACTTCAAACAATACTTTGACATGTCGCAAACAATTGCTTCTCTTTAACAAGATACACGTGGGTTTCTTAGTAAAGCTTTTCAAGAAATGAATACACTTTCAAAAGAACGTGATTATATTTCAAAGCATAGCTTCTACAGAGAAAAGGAACACTGATCTCACTTCTAACAGTAATTTGACATGTCGCAAACAACTTTTCTTTACACAGAAAGACGTGTGTTTCTTACTAAAGCTATTTATAAAATGAATACACTTTCCAAAGAATGTGACTTTCTTTCAAAGTAAAGCTTCTACGGAGAAAAGGAACATTGATATCACTTCTAACAATAATTTGACACGTCGCAAACAACTGCTTCTCTTTACAGGGAAACACATGTGTGTTTCTTCCTAAAGCTTTTCATGAAATGAATACACTTTGAAATAAATGTGATTATCTTTCAAAGTAAAGCTTCTACAGAGAAAGGAACACTTATCTCTCTTCCAAAAATACTTTGACATGTCGCAAAAAATGGCTTTTCTTTACAGAGAAACAGTTGTGCGTTTCTTACTAAAGCTATTTTTGAAATGAATACACTTTCAAAACAATGAGATTATCTTTCAAAGTAAAGCTTGTAGAGAGAAAAGAAAACTGTTCTCATTTTTAACAGTAATTTGACATGTCACAAACAACTGCTTTTCTTTAGAGAGAAATACATGTATGTTTCTTACTAAAGATTTTCAAGAAATGTATACACTTTCAAAAGAACGTGATTATCTTTCAAATTAAAGCTTGTACAGAGAAAAGGAATATTGATCTCACTTCAAACAATATTTTGACATGTCCCAAACAACTGCTTCTCCTAACCAAGTAACACATGTGCTTTGCTTACTAAAGTTTTAAAGAAATGAATACACTTTTAAAAGAACATGATTATATTTCAAAGCAGAGTTTCTACAGAGAATGGAACACTGATCTCACTTCTAACAATACTTTGACATGTCGCAAACAACTGCTTCTCTTTACAGAGAAACACTTGTGCGTTTCTTACTAAAGCTATTAATGAAATGAATACACTTTCAGAAGAATATGATTATCTTTCAAAGTAAAGTTGTACAGAGAAAGGTAAACTGATCTCACTTCTAACAATACTTTGACATGTCGCAAACAACTGCTTCTCTTTACCAAGAAACACATGTGTTTCTAACTAAAGCTGTTCAAGAAATGTATACACTTTCAAAAGAATGTGATTATCCTTCAAAGTAAAGCTTGTACAAAGAAAAGGAACACTGATATCACTTCTAACAAGACGTTGACATGTCGCAAAAAACTGCTTCTCTTTATCAAGAAACACATGTGTGTTAGTTACTAAAGCTTTTCAGGAAATGAATACACTTTCAAAAGAATGTGATTATCTTTCAAAGTAAATCTTGTACCTAGAAAAGGAATATTGACCTCACTTCAAATAACACTTTGACATGTCGCAAACAACTGCTTCTCCTTACCAAGTAACACAAGTGCGTTTTAACTAAAGCTTTTCAGGAAAGAATACAGTTTCAAAATAGCGTGATTATCTTTCAATGTAAAGCTTGTACAGAGAAAAGGAACACTGATCTCACTTCTAACAATACTTTGACATGTCGTAAACAATGGCTTCTCTTTACAAGGAACAGTTGTGCATTTCTTACTTAAGTTATTTGTGAAATGAATACACTTTCAAAGAATGTGATTATCTTTCAAAGTAAAGTTTCTAAAGAGAAATGAATACTGATCTCACTTCTAACAAGGCTTTGACATGTCAGAAACAACTGCCTTTCCTTACCAAGAAACACATGTGTGTTATTCCTAAAGCATTTAAAGAAATAAATACACTTTCAAAAGAACGTGATTATATTTCAAATTAAAGCTTGCACACAGAAAATGACTACTGATCTCACTTCTAACAATACTTTGACATGTCGAAAACAACTGCTTCTCCTTACAGAGAAACACGTGTGTTTCTTACAAAAGTATTTCATGAAATAAATGCACTTTCAAAAAAACGTGATTATCTTCCAAAGTAAAGCTTCTATAGAGAAAAGGAACACTGATCTCACTTCTAAAAAGACTTTGACATGTAGCAAAAACTGCTTCTCTTTACCAAGAAACACATGTGTTTCTTAATAAAGCTTTTCAAGAGATGAATACACTTTCAAAAGAACATGATTATATTTCAAAGCAAAGCTTCTACAGAGAAAAGTAACACTGATCTCACTTCTAACAGTAATTTGCCATGTTGCAAACAACTGCTTTTCTTTACAAAGAAACACTTTTGCGTTTCTTACTAAAGCTATTTTTGAAATGAACTCTTTCAAAACAATGTGATTATCTTCCAAAGTAAAGCTTCTACAGAGAAAAGGAAAACTGATCTCACTTCAAACAGTAATAGATATGTCGGAAAAATCTGCTTCTCTATAAGGAGAAGCACATGTGCATTTCTTAATAAAGCTTTTCCTAAAATGAATACACTTTAAAAAGAACGTGATTATATCTAAAAGCAAAGATTCTACAGAGAAAAGGAACACGGATCTCACTTCTAACAAGCCTTAGACATGTCACAAAGAACTGCTTTGCTTTACAGAAAAAGACATGTGCGTTTCTTACTAAAGCATTTCAAGAAATGAATACACTTTCAAAAGAATGTGATTATCTTTCAAATAAAGCTTCTACAGAGAAAAGGAATACTGATCTCACTTCAAACAATACTTTGACATGTCGCAAACAATTGCTTCTCTTTAACAAGATACACATGGGTTTCTTAGTAAAGCTTTTCAAGAAATGAATACACTTTCAAAAGAACGTGATTATATTTCAAAGCATAGCTTCTACAGAGAAAAGGAACACTGATCTCACTTCTAACAGTAATTTGACATGTCGCAAACAACTTTTCTTTACACAGAAAGACGTGTGTTTCTTACTAAAGCTATTTATAAAATGAATACACTTTCCAAAGAATGTGACTTTCTTTCAAAGTAAAGCTTCTACGGAGAAAAGGAACATTGATATCACTTCTAACAATAATTTGACACGTCGCAAACAACTGCTTCTCTTTACAGGGAAACACATGTGTGTTTCTTCCTAAAGCTTTTCATGAAATGAATACACTTTGAAATAAATGTGATTATCTTTCAAAGTAAAGCTTCTACAGAGAAAGGAACACTTATCTCTCTTCCAAAAATACTTTGACATGTCGCAAAAAATGGCTTTTCTTTACAGAGAAACAGTTGTGCGTTTCTTACTAAAGCTATTTTTGAAATGAATACACTTTCAAAACAATGAGATTATCTTTCAAAGTAAAGCTTGTAGAGAGAAAAGAAAACTGTTCTCATTTTTAACAGTAATTTGACATGTCACAAACAACTGCTTTTCTTTAGAGAGAAATACATGTATGTTTCTTACTAAAGATTTTCAAGAAATGTATACACTTTCAAAAGAACGTGATTATCTTTCAAATTAAAGCTTGTACAGAGAAAAGGAATATTGATCTCACTTCAAACAATATTTTGACATGTCCCAAACAACTGCTTCTCCTAACCAAGTAACACATGTGCTTTGCTTACTAAAGTTTTAAAGAAATGAATACACTTTTAAAAGAACATGATTATATTTCAAAGCAGAGTTTCTACAGAGAATGGAACACTGATCTCACTTCTAACAATACTTTGACATGTCGCAAACAACTGCTTCTCTTTACAGAGAAACACTTGTGCGTTTCTTACTAAAGCTATTAATGAAATGAATACACTTTCAGAAGAATATGATTATCTTTCAAAGTAAAGTTGTACAGAGAAAGGTAAACTGATCTCACTTCTAACAATACTTTGACATGTCGCAAACAACTGCTTCTCTTTACCAAGAAACACATGTGTTTCTATCTAAAGCTGTTCAAGAAATGTATACACTTTCAAAAGAATGTGATTATCCTTCAAAGTAAAGCTTGTACAAAGAAAAGGAACACTGATATCACTTCTAACAAGACGTTGACATGTCGCAAAAAACTGCTTCTCTTTATCAAGAAACACATGTGTGTTAGTTACTAAAGCTTTTCAGGAAATGAATACACTTTCAAAAGAATGTGATTATCTTTCAAAGTAAATCTTGTACCTAGAAAAGGAATATTGACCTCACTTCAAACAACACTTTGACATGTCGCAAACAACTGCTTCTCCTTACCAAGTAACACAAGTGCGTTTTAACTAAAGCTTTTCAGGAAAGAATACAGTTTCAAAATAGCGTGATTATCTTTCAATGTAAAGCTTGTACAGAGAAAAGGAACACTGATCTCACTTCTAACAATACTTTGACATGTCGTAAACAATGGCTTCTCTTTACAAGGAACAGTTGTGCATTTCTTACTTAAGTTATTTGTGAAATGAATACACTTTCAAAGAATGTGATTATCTTTCAAAGTAAAGTTTCTAAAGAGAAATGAATACTGATCTCACTTCTAACAAGGCTTTGACATGTCAGAAACAACTGCCTTTCCTTACCAAGAAACACATGTGTGTTATTACTAAAGCATTTAAAGAAATAAATACACTTTCAAAAGAACGTGATTATATTTCAAATTAAAGCTTGCACACAGAAAATGACTACTGATCTCACTTCTAACAATACTTTGACATGTCGAAAACAACTGCTTCTCCTTACAGAGAAACACATGTGTGTTTCTTACAAAAGTATTTCATGAAATAAATGCACTTTCAAAAAAACGTGATTATCTTCCAAAGTAAAGCTTCTATAGAGAAAAGGAACACTGATCTCACTTCTCAAAAGACTTTGACATGTAGCAAAAACTGCTTCTCTTTACCAAGAAACACATGTGTTTCTTAATAAAGCTTTTCAAGAGATGAATACACTTTCAAAAGAACATGATTATATTTCAAAGCAAAGCTTCTACAGAGAAAAGTAACACTGATCTCACTTCTAACAGTAATTTGCCATGTTGCAAACAACTGCTTTTCTTTACAAAGAAACACTTTTGCGTTTCTTACTAAAGCTATTTTTGAAATGAACTCTTTCAAAACAATGTGATTATCTTCCAAAGTAAAGCTTCTACAGAGAAAAGGAAAACTGATCTCACTTCAAACAGTAATAGATATGTCGGAAAAATCTGCTTCTCTATAAGGAGAAGCACATGTGCATTTCTTAATAAAGCTTTTCCTAAAATGAATACACTTTAAAAAGAACGTGATTATATCTAAAAGCAAAGATTCTACAGAGAAAAGGAACACGGATCTCACTTCTAACAAGCCTTAGACATGTCACAAAGAACTGCTTTGCTTTACAGAAAAAGACATGTGCGTTTCTTACTAAAGCATTTCAAGAAATGAATACACTTTCAAAAGAATGTGATTATCTTTCAAATAAAGCTTCTACAGAGAAAAGGAATACTGATCTCACTTCAAACAATACTTTGACATGTCGCAAACAATTGCTTCTCTTTAACAAGATACACGTGGGTTTCTTAGTAAAGCTTTTCAAGAAATGAATACACTTTCAAAAGAACGTGATTATATTTCAAAGCATAGCTTCTACAGAGAAAAGGAACACTGATCTCACTTCTAACAGTAATTTGACATGTCGCAAACAACTTTTCTTTACACAGAAAGACGTGTGTTTCTTACTAAAGCTATTTATAAAATGAATACACTTTCCAAAGAATGTGACTTTCTTTCAAAGTAAAGCTTCTACGGAGAAAAGGAACATTGATATCACTTCTAACAATAATTTGACACGTCGCAAACAACTGCTTCTCTTTACAGGGAAACACATGTGTGTTTCTTCCTAAAGCTTTTCATGAAATGAATACACTTTGAAATAAATGTGATTATCTTTCAAAGTAAAGCTTCTACAGAGAAAGGAACACTTATCTCTCTTCCAAAAATACTTTGACATGTCGCAAAAAATGGCTTTTCTTTACAGAGAAACAGTTGTGCGTTTCTTACTAAAGCTATTTTTGAAATGAATACACTTTCAAAACAATGAGATTATCTTTCAAAGTAAAGCTTGTAGAGAGAAAAGAAAACTGTTCTCATTTTTAACAGTAATTTGACATGTCACAAACAACTGCTTTTCTTTAGAGAGAAATACATGTATGTTTCTTACTAAAGATTTTCAAGAAATGTATACACTTTCAAAAGAACGTGATTATCTTTCAAATTAAAGCTTGTACAGAGAAAAGGAATATTGATCTCACTTCAAACAATATTTTGACATGTCCCAAACAACTGCTTCTCCTAACCAAGTAACACATGTGCTTTGCTTACTAAAGTTTTAAAGAAATGAATACACTTTTAAAAGAACATGATTATATTTCAAAGCAGAGTTTCTACAGAGAATGGAACACTGATCTCACTTCTAACAATACTTTGACATGTCGCAAACAACTGCTTCTCTTTACAGAGAAACACTTGTGCGTTTCTTACTAAAGCTATTAATGAAATGAATACACTTTCAGAAGAATATGATTATCTTTCAAAGTAAAGTTGTACAGAGAAAGGTAAACTGATCTCACTTCTAACAATACTTTGACATGTCGCAAACAACTGCTTCTCTTTACCAAGAAACACATGTGTTTCTAACTAAAGCTGTTCAAGAAATGTATACACTTTCAAAAGAATGTGATTATCCTTCAAAGTAAAGCTTGTACAAAGAAAAGGAACACTGATATCACTTCTAACAAGACGTTGACATGTCGCAAAAAACTGCTTCTCTTTATCAAGAAACACATGTGTGTTAGTTACTAAAGCTTTTCAGGAAATGAATACACTTTCAAAAGAATGTGATTATCTTTCAAAGTAAATCTTGTACCTAGAAAAGGAATATTGACCTCACTTCAAACAACACTTTGACATGTCGCAAACAACTGCTTCTCCTTACCAAGTAACACAAGTGCGTTTTAACTAAAGCTTTTCAGGAAAGAATACAGTTTCAAAATAGCGTGATTATCTTTCAATGTAAAGCTTGTACAGAGAAAAGGAACACTGATCTCACTTCTAACAATACTTTGACATGTCGCAAAAAATGGCCTCTCTTTACAGAGAAACACATGTGCGTTTCTTACTAAAGCTATTTATGAAATAAATACACTTTCAAAGAATGTGGTTATCTTTCAAATTAAAGCTTCTACAGAGAAAAGCAACACTGATCTCAGGTCTAATAGGACGTTGACATGTCGCAAACAACTGCTTCTCATTACCAAGAAACACATGTGCGTTTCTTACTAAAGTTTTTAAAGAAATGAATACACTTTTTAAAGAACCAATTGTATTTCAAAGCAAAGCTTCTACAGAGAATGGAACACTGATCTCACTTCTAACAATACTTTGACATGTCGCAAACAACAGCTTCTCTTTACAGAGAAACACTTGTGCGTTTCTTACTAAAGCTATTAATGAAATGAATACACTTTCAAAGAATGTGATTATCTTTCAAAGTAAAGCTTCTACAGAGAAATGAATACTGATCACACTTCTAACAAGCCTTTGACATGTCAGAAACAACTGCTTCTCTTTACCAAGACACACATGAGCATTATTACTAAAGCATTTCTAGAAATGAATACACTTTCAAAAGAATGTGACTATATTTCAAAATAAAGCTTCCACAGAGAAAATGAACACTGATCTCACTTCTAACAGTAATTTGACACGTCGAAAAGAAGTGCTTTTCTTTACAGAGAAACACATGTACATTTCTTACTAAAGCTTATCATGAAATGAATACACTTTCAAAAGAATATGATTATACTTCAAAGCAAAGCTTCTACAGAGAAAAGGAACACTGATCTCACTTCTAAAAATACTTGACATGTCGGAAAAAACTGCTTCTCTTTACAGAGAAACACATATGCGTTTCTTCCTAATGCTTTTCATGAAATGAATACACTTTGAAAAGAATGTGATTATCTTTCAAAGTAAAGCTTTTACAGAGAAAGGAACACTGATCTCTCTTCTAAAAATACTTTGACATGATGCATAATACGGCCTTTCTTTACAGAGAAACAACTGTGCGTTTCTTACTAAAGTTATATATGAAACTAATACACTTTCAAAAAACGTGATTATCTTTCAAAATAAAGCTTTGACAGAGAAAAGGAAAACTGATCTCACTTCTAATAGATATTTGACAGTTGCAAACATCTGCTTCTTTACAGAGAAACTCATGTGTGTTTCATACTAAAACTTTTTAAGAAATGAATACACATTCAAAAGAACGTGATTATCATTCAAAGCAAAGCTTCTACAGAGGATGGAACACTGATCTCACTTCTAACAAGACTTTGACATTTAGGAAACAATTGAATCTCTTTACCAAGTAACACGTGTGTTTCTTACTAAAGCTAATCCTGAAATGAATACACTTTCAAAGGAATGTGATTATCTTTCAAAGTAAAGCTTCTACACAGAAAGGAACACTGATCTCTCTTCTAACAATACTTTGACATGTCGCAAAAAATGGCCTCTCTTTAGAGAAACACATGTGCGTTTCTTACTAAAGCTATTTATGAAATGAACACCCTTTCAAAAGAATGTGATTTTCTTTCAAAGTAAACCTGCTACAGAGAAAAGGAATACTGATTTCACTTCAAACAATACTTTGAATGTCGTAAACAACTGCTTCTCCTTACCAAGATACACATGTGTGTTTCATGCTAAAGCTTTTCAAGAAATGAATACACTTTCAAAAGAATGTGAATATCTTT
This sequence comes from Chionomys nivalis, assembly GCF_950005125.1. Lineage (NCBI taxonomy): Eukaryota > Metazoa > Chordata > Mammalia > Rodentia > Cricetidae > Chionomys > Chionomys nivalis. The sequence goes on along the minus strand of NW_026646977.1, from coordinate 1,019,783 downwards.
CAAAGTAAAGCTTGTACAGAGAAAAGGAATGCGGATCTCACTTCTACCAATACTTTAACATGTTCCAAAGAACTGCTTCTCTTTACAGAAAAACACATGTGCTTTTCTTACAAAAGCATTTCATGAAATAAATACACATTCAAAAGAACGTTATTATCTTTCAAAGTAAAACTTCTGCAGAGAAAAGGAAAACTAATCTCACTTCTAACAGTAATTTGACATGTCGCAAACATCTGCTTCTCTTTACAGAGAAACACATGTGCGTTTCTTACTAAAGCTTTTCAAGATATGAATACACTTTCAAAAGAACATGTTTATATTTCAAAACAAAGATTCTACAGAGAAAAGGAACACTGATCTCACTTCTACCAATACTTTGACATGTCGTAAACAATGGCTTCTCTTTACAAGGAACAGTTGTGCGTTTCTTACTTAAGTTATTTATGAAATGAATACACTTTCAAAGAATGTGATTATCTTTCAAAGTAAAGTTTCTAAAGAGAAATGAACACTGATCTCACTTCTAACAAGGCTTTGACATGTCAGAAACAACTGCCTTTCCTTACCAAGAAACACATGTGTGTTATTACTAAAGCATTTAAAGAAATAAATACACTTTCAAAAGAACGTGATTATATTTCAAATTAAAGCTTGCACACAGAAAATGACTACTGATCTCACTTCTAACAATACTTTGACATGTCGAAAACAACTGCTTCTCCTTACAGAGAAACACATGTGTGTTTCTTACAAAAGTATTTCATGAAATAAATGCACTTTCAAAAAAACGTGATTATCTTCCAAAGTAAAGCTTCTATAGAGAAAAGGAACACTGATCTCACTTCTCAAAAGACTTTGACATGTAGCAAAAACTGCTTCTCTTTACCAAGAAACACATGTGTTTCTTAATAAAGCTTTTCAAGAGATGAATACACTTTCAAAAGAACATGATTATATTTCAAAGCAAAGCTTCTACAGAGAAAAGTAACACTGATATCACTTCTAACAGTAATTTGCCATGTTGCAAACAACTGCTTTTCTTTACAAAGAAACACTTTTGCGTTTCTTACTAAAGCTATTTTTGAAATGAACTCTTTCAAAACAATGTGATTATCTTCCAAAGTAAAGCTTCTACAGAGAAAAGGAAAACTGATCTCACTTCAAACAGTATAGATATGTCGGAAAAATCTGCTTCTCTATAAGGAGAAGCACATGTGCATTTCTTAATAAAGCTTTTCCTAAAATGAATACACTTTAAAAAGAACGTGATTATATTTAAAAGCAAAGATTCTACAGAGAAAAGGAACACGGATCTCACTTCTAACAAGCCTTTGACATGTCACAAAGAACTGCTTTGCTTTACAGAAAAAGACATGTGCGTTTCTTACTAAAGCATTTCAAGAAATGAATACACTTTCAAAAGAATGTGATTATCTTTCAAATAAAGCTTCTACAGAGAAAAGGAATACTGATCTCACTTCAAACAATACTTTGACATGTCGCAAACAATTGCTTCTCTTTAACAAGATACACGTGGGTTTCTTAGTAAAGCTTTTCAAGAAATGAATACACTTTCAAAAGAACGTGATTATATTTCAAAGCATAGCTTCTACAGAGAAAAGGAACACTGATCTCACTTCTAACAGTAATTTGACATGTCACAAACAACTTTTCTTTACACAGAAAGACGTGTGTTTCTTACTAAAGCTATTTATAAAATGAATACACTTTCCAAAGAATGTGACTTTCTTTCAAAGTAAAGCTTCTACGGAGAAAAGGAACATTGATATCACTTCTAACAATAATTTGACACGTCGCAAACAACTGCTTCTCTTTACAGGGAAACACATGTGTGTTTCTTCCTAAAGCTTTTCATGAAATGAATACACTTTGAAATAAATGTGATTATCTTTCAAAGTAAAGCTTCTACAGAGAAAGGAACACTTATCTCTCTTCCAAAAATACTTTGACATGTCACAAAAAATGGCTTTTCTTTACAGAGAAACAGTTGTGCGTTTCTTACTAAAGCTATTTTTGAAATGAATACACTTTCAAAACAATGAGATTATCTTTCAAAGTAAAGCTTGTAGAGAGAAAAGAAAACTGTTCTCATTTTTAACAGTAATTTGACATGTCACAAACAACTGCTTTTCTTTAGAAAGAAATACATGTATGTTTCTTACTAAAGATTTTCAAGAAATGTATACACTTTCAAAAGAACGTGATTATCTTTCAAATTAAAGCTTGTACAGAGAAAAGGAATATTGATCTCACTTCAAACAATATTTTGACATGTCCCAAACAACTGCTTCTCCTCACCAAGTAACACATGTGCTTTGCTTACTAAAGTTTTAAAGAAATGAATACACTTTTAAAAGAACATGATTATATTTCAAAGCAGAGTTTCTACAGAGAATGGAACACTGATCTCACTTCTAACAATACTTTGACATGTCGCAAACAACTGCTTCTCTTTACAGAGAAACACTTGTGCGTTTTTTACTAAAGCTATTAATGAAATGAATACACTTTCAGAAGAATATGATTATCTTTCAAAGTAAAGTTGTACAGAGAAAGGTAAACTGATCTCACTTCTAACAATACTTTGACATGTCGCAAACAACTGCTTCTCTTTACCAAGAAACACATGTGTTTCTAACTAAAGCTGTTCAAGAAATGTATACACTTTCAAAAGAATGTGATTATCCTTCAAAGTAAAGCTTGTACAAAGAAAAGGAACACTGATATCACTTCTAACAAGACGTTGACATGTCGCAAAAAACTGCTTCTCTTTATCAAGAAACACATGTGTGTTAGTTACTAAAGCTTTTCAGGAAATGAATACACTTTCAAAAGAATGTGATTATCTTTCAAAGTAAATCTTGTACCTAGAAAAGGAATATTGACCTCACTTCAAATAACACTTTGACATGTCGCAAACAACTGCTTCTCCTTACCAAGTAACACAAGTGCGTTTTAACTAAAGCTTTTCAGGAAAGAATACAGTTTCAAAATAGCGTGATTATCTTTCAATGTAAAGCTTGTACAGAGAAAAGGAACACTGTTCTCACTTCTAACAATACTTTGACATGTCGTAAACAATGGCTTCTCTTTACAAGGAACAGTTGTGCATTTCTTACTTAAGTTATTTGTGAAATGAATACACTTTCAAAGAATGTGATTATCTTTCAAAGTAAAGTTTCTAAAGAGAAATGAATACTGATCTCACTTCTAACAAGGCTTTGACATGTCAGAAACAACTGCCTTTCCTTACCAAGAAACACATGTGTGTTATTCCTAAAGCATTTAAAGAAATAAATACACTTTCAAAAGAACGTGATTATATTTCAAATTAAAGCTTGCACACAGAAAATGACTACTGATCTCACTTCTAACAATACTTTGACATGTCGAAAACAACTGCTTCTCCTTACAGAGAAACACGTGTGTTTCTTACAAAAGTATTTCATGAAATAAATGCACTTTCAAAAAAACGTGATTATCTTCCAAAGTAAAGCTTCTATAGAGAAAAGGAACACTGATCTCACTTCTAAAAAGACTTTGACATGTAGCAAAAACTGCTTCTCTTTACCAAGAAACACATGTGTTTCTTAATAAAGCTTTTCAAGAGATGAATACACTTTCAAAAGAACATGATTATATTTCAAAGCAAAGCTTCTACAGAGAAAAGTAACACTGATCTCACTTCTAACAGTAATTTGCCATGTTGCAAACAACTGCTTTTCTTTACAAAGAAACACTTTTGCGTTTCTTACTAAAGCTATTTTTGAAATGAACTCTTTCAAAACAATGTGATTATCTTCCAAAGTAAAGCTTCTACAGAGAAAAGGAAAACTGATCTCACTTCAAACAGTAATAGATATGTCGGAAAAATCTGCTTCTCTATAAGGAGAAGCACATGTGCATTTCTTAATAAAGCTTTTCCTAAAATGAATACACTTTAAAAAGAACGTGATTATATCTAAAAGCAAAGATTCTACAGAGAAAAGGAACACGGATCTCACTTCTAACAAGCCTTAGACATGTCACAAAGAACTGCTTTGTTTTACAGAAAAAGACATGTGCGTTTCATACTAAAGCATTTCAAGAAATGAATACACTTTCAAAAGAATGTGATTATCTTTCAAATAAAGCTTCTACAGAGAAAAGGAATACTGATCTCACTTCAAACAATACTTTGACATGTCGCAAACAATTGCTTCTCTTTAACAAGATACACGTGGGTTTCTTAGTAAAGCTTTTCAAGAAATGAATACACTTTCAAAAGAACGTGATTATATTTCAAAGCATAGCTTCTACAGAGAAAAGGAACACTGATCTCACTTCTAACAGTAATTTGACATGTCGCAAACAACTTTTCTTTACACAGAAAGACGTGTGTTTCTTACTAAAGCTATTTATAAAATGAATACACTTTCCAAAGAATGTGACTTTCTTTCAAAGTAAAGCTTCTACGGAGAAAAGGAACATTGATATCACTTCTAACAATAATTTGACACGTCGCAAACAACTGCTTCTCTTTACAGGGAAACACATGTGTGTTTCTTCCTAAAGCTTTTCATGAAATGAATACACTTTGAAATAAATGTGATTATCTTTCAAAGTAAAGCTTCTACAGAGAAAGGAACACTTATCTCTCTTCCAAAAATACTTTGACATGTGGCAAAAAATGGCTTTTCTTTACAGAGAAACAGTTGTGCGTTTCTTACTAAAGCTATTTTTGAAATGAATACACTTTCAAAACAATGAGATTATCTTTCAAAGTAAAGCTTGTAGAGAGAAAAGAAAACTATTCTCATTTTTAACAGTAATTTGACATGTCACAAACAACTGCTTTTCTTTAGAGAGAAATACATGTATGTTTCTTACTAAAGATTTTCAAGAAATGTATACACTTTCAAAAGAACGTGATTATCTTTCAAATTAAAGCTTGTACAGAGAAAAGGAATATTGATCTCACTTCAAACAATATTTTGACATGTCCCAAACAACTGCTTCTCCTAACCAAGTAACACATGTGCTTTGCTTACTAAAGTTTTAAAGAAATGAATACACTTTTAAAAGAACATGATTATATTTCAAAGCAGAGTTTCTACAGAGAATGGAACACTGATCTCACTTCTAACAATACTTTGACATGTCGCAAACAACTGCTTCTCTTTACAGAGAAACACTTGTGCGTTTCTTACTAAAGCTATTAATGAAATGAATACACTTTCAGAAGAATATGATTATCTTTCAAAGTAAAGTTGTACAGAGAAAGGTAAACTGATCTCACTTCTAACAATACTTTGACATGTCGCAAACAACTGCTTCTCTTTACCAAGAAACACATGTGTTTCTATCTAAAGCTGTTCAAGAAATGTATACACTTTCAAAAGAATGTGATTATCCTTCAAAGTAAAGCTTGTACAAAGAAAAGGAACACTGATATCACTTCTAACAAGACGTTGACATGTCGCAAAAAACTGCTTCTCTTTATCAAGAAACACATGTGTGTTAGTTACTAAAGCTTTTCAGGAAATGAATACACTTTCAAAAGAATGTGATTATCTTTCAAAGTAAATCTTGTACCTAGAAAAGGAATATTGACCTCACTTCAAACAACACTTTGACATGTCGCAAACAACTGCTTCTCCTTACCAAGTAACACAAGTGCGTTTTAACTAAAGCTTTTCAGGAAAGAATACAGTTTCAAAATAGCGTGATTATCTTTCAATGTAAAGCTTGTACAGAGAAAAGGAACACTGATCTCACTTCTAACAATACTTTGACATGTCGTAAACAATGGCTTCTCTTTACAAGGAACAGTTGTGCATTTCTTACTTAAGTTATTTGTGAAATGAATACACTTTCAAAGAATGTGATTATCTTTCAAAGTAAAGTTTCTAAAGAGAAATGAATACTGATCTCACTTCTAACAAGGCTTTGACATGTCAGAAACAACTGCCTTTCCTTACCAAGAAACACATGTGTGTTATTACTAAAGCATTTAAAGAAATAAATACACTTTCAAAAGAACGTGATTATATTTCAAATTAAAGCTTGCACACAGAAAATGACTACTGATCTCACTTCTAACAATACTTTGACATGTCGAAAACAACTGCTTCTCCTTACAGAGAAACACATGTGTGTTTCTTACAAAAGTATTTCATGAAATAAATGCACTTTCAAAAAAACGTGATTATCTTCCAAAGTAAAGCTTCTATAGAGAAAAGGAACACTGATCTCACTTCTCAAAAGACTTTGACATGTAGCAAAAACTGCTTCTCTTTACCAAGAAACACATGTGTTTCTTAATAAAGCTTTTCAAGAGATGAATACACTTTCAAAAGAACATGATTATATTTCAAAGCAAAGCTTCTACAGAGAAAAGTAACACTGATCTCACTTCTAACAGTAATTTGCCATGTTGCAAACAACCGCTTTTCTTTACAAAGAAACACTTTTGCGTTTCTTACTAAAGCTATTTTTGAAATGAACTCTTTCAAAACAATGTGATTATCTTCCAAAGTAAAGCTTCTACAGAGAAAAGGAAAACTGATCTCACTTCAAACAGTAATAGATATGTCGGAAAAATCTGCTTCTCTATAAGGAGAAGCACATGTGCATTTCTTAATAAAGCTTTTCCTAAAATGAATACACTTTAAAAAGAACGTGATTATATCTAAAAGCAAAGATTCTACAGAGAAAAGGAACACGGATCTCACTTCTAACAAGCCTTAGACATGTCACAAAGAACTGCTTTGCTTTACAGAAAAAGACATGTGCGTTTCTTACTAAAGCATTTCAAGAAATGAATACACTTTCAAAAGAATGTGATTATCTTTCAAATAAAGCTTCTACAGAGAAAAGGAATACTGATCTCACTTCAAACAATACTTTGACATGTCGCAAACAATTGCTTCTCTTTAACAAGATACACGTGGGTTTCTTAGTAAAGCTTTTCAAGAAATGAATACACTTTCAAAAGAACGTGATTATATTTCAAAGCATAGCTTCTACAGAGAAAAGGAACACTGATCTCACTTCTAACAGTAATTTGACATGTCGCAAACAACTTTTCTTTACACAGAAAGACGTGTGTTTCTTACTAAAGCTATTTATAAAATGAATACACTTTCCAAAGAATGTGACTTTCTTTCAAAGTAAAGCTTCTACGGAGAAAAGGAACATTGATATCACTTCTAACAATAATTTGACACGTCGCAAACAACTGCTTCTCTTTACAGGGAAACACATGTGTGTTTCTTCCTAAAGCTTTTCATGAAATGAATACACTTTGAAATAAATGTGATTATCTTTCAAAGTAAAGCTTCTACAGAGAAAGGAACACTTATCTCTCTTCCAAAAATACTTTGACATGTCGCAAAAAATGGCTTTTCTTTACAGAGAAACAGTTGTGCGTTTCTTACTAAAGCTATTTTTGAAATGAATACACTTTCAAAACAATGAGATTATCTTTCAAAGTAAAGCTTGTAGAGAGAAAAGAAAACTGTTCTCATTTTTAACAGTAATTTGACATGTCACAAACAACTGCTTTTCTTTAGAGAGAAATACATGTATGTTTCTTACTAAAGATTTTCAAGAAATGTATACACTTTCAAAAGAACGTGATTATCTTTCAAATTAAAGCTTGTACAGAGAAAAGGAATATTGATCTCACTTCAAACAATATTTTGACATGTCCCAAACAACTGCTTCTCCTAACCAAGTAACACATGTGCTTTGCTTACTAAAGTTTTAAAGAAATGAATACACTTTTAAGAGAACATGATTATATTTCAAAGCAGAGTTTCTACAGAGAATGGAACACTGATCTCACTTCTAACAATACTTTGACATGTCGCAAACAACTGCTTCTCTTTACAGAGAAACACTTGTGCGTTTCTTACTAAAGCTATTAATGAAATGAATACACTTTCAGAAGAATATGATTATCTTTCAAAGTAAAGTTGTACAGAGAAAGGTAAACTGATCTCACTTCTAACAATACTTTGACATGTCGCAAACAACTGCTTCTCTTTACCAAGAAACACATGTGTTTCTAACTAAAGCTGTTCAAGAAATGTATACACTTTCAAAAGAATGTGATTATCCTTCAAAGTAAAGCTTGTACAAAGAAAAGGAACACTGATATCACTTCTAACAAGACGTTGACATGTCGCAAAAAACTGCTTCTCTTTATCAAGAAACACATGTGTGTTAGTTACTAAAGCTTTTCAGGAAATGAATACACTTTCAAAAGAATGTGATTATCTTTCAAAGTAAATCTTGTACCTAGAAAAGGAATATTGACCTCACTTCAAACAACACTTTGACATGTCGCAAACAACTGCTTCTCCTTACCAAGTAACACAAGTGCGTTTTAACTAAAGCTTTTCAGGAAAGAATACAGTTTCAAAATAGCGTGATTATCTTTCAATGTAAAGCTTGTACAGAGAAAAGGAACACTGATCTCACTTCTAACAATACTTTGACATGTCGCAAAAAATGGCCTCTCTTTACAGAGAAACACATGTGCGTTTCTTACTAAAGCTATTTATGAAATAAATACACTTTCAAAGAATGTGGTTATCTTTCAAATTAAAGCTTCTACAGAGAAAAGCAACACTGATCTCAGGTCTAATAGGACGTTGACATGTCGCAAACAACTGCTTCTCATTACCAAGAAACACATGTGCGTTTCTTACTAAAGTTTTTAAAGAAATGAATACACTTTTTAAAGAACCAATTGTATTTCAAAGCAAAGCTTCTACAGAGAATGGAACACTGATCTCACTTCTAACAATACTTTGACATGTCGCAAACAACAGCTTCTCTTTACAGAGAAACACTTGTGCGTTTCTTACTAAAGCTATTAATGAAATGAATACACTTTCAAAGAATGTGATTATCTTTCAAAGTAAAGCTTCTACAGAGAAATGAATACTGATCACACTTCTAACAAGCCTTTGACATGTCAGAAACAACTGCTTCTCTTTACCAAGACACACATGAGCATTATTACTAAAGCATTTCTAGAAATGAATACACTTTCAAAAGAACGTGACTATATTTCAAAATAAAGCTTCCACAGAGAAAATGAACACTGATCTCACTTCTAACAGTAATTTGACATGTCGAAAAGAAGTGCTTTTCTTTACAGAGAAACACATGTACATTTCTTACTAAAGCTTATCATGAAATGAATACACTTTCAAAAGAATATGATTATACTTCAAAGCAAAGCTTCCACAGAGAAAAGGAACACTGATCTCACTTCTAAAAATACTTGACATGTCGGAAAAAACTGCTTCTCTTTACAGAGAAACACATATGCGTTTCTTCCTAATGCTTTTCATGAAATGAATACACTTTGAAAAGAATGTGATTATCTTTCAAAGTAAAGCTTTTACAGAGAAAGGAACACTGATCTCTCTTCTAAAAATACTTTGACATGATGCATAATACGGCCTTTCTTTACAGAGAAACAACTGTGCGTTTCTTACTAAAGTTATATATGAAACTAATACACTTTCAAAAAACGTGATTATCTTTCAAAATAAAGCTTTGACAGAGAAAAGGAAAACTGATCTCACTTCTAATAGATATTTGACAGTTGCAAACATCTGCTTCTTTACAGAGAAACTCATGTGTGTTTCATACTAAAACTTTTTAAGAAATGAATACACATTCAAAAGAACGTGATTATCATTCAAAGCAAAGCTTCTACAGAGGATGGAACACTGATCTCACTTCTAACAAGACTTTGACATTTAGGAAACAATTGAATCTCTTTACCAAGTAACACGTGTGTTTCTTACTAAAGCTAATCCTGAAATGAATACACTTTCAAAGGAATGTGATTATCTTTCAAAGTAAAGCTTCTACACAGAAAGGAACACTGATCTCTCTTCTAACAATACTTTGACATGTCGCAAAAAATGGCCTCTCTTTAGAGAAACACATGTGCGTTTCTTACTAAAGCTATTTATGAAATGAACACCCTTTCAAAAGAATGTGATTTTCTTTCAAAGTAAACCTGCTACAGAGAAAAGGAATACTGATTTCACTTCAAACAATACTTTGAATGTCGTAAACAACTGCTTCTCCTTACCAAGATACACATGTGTGTTTCATGCTAAAGCTTTTCAAGAAATGAATACACTTTCAAAAGAATGTGAATATCTTTCAAAGTAAAGCTTGTACAGAGAAAAGGAATGCGGATCTCACTTCTACCAATACTTTAACATGTTCCAAAGAACTGCTTCTCTTTACAGAAAAACACATGTGCTTTTCTTACAAAAGCATTTCATGAAATAAATACACATTCAAAAGAACGTTATTATCTTTCAAAGTAAAACTTCTGCAGAGAAAAGGAAAACTAATCTCACTTCTAACAGTAATTTGACATGTCGCAAACATCTGCTTCTCTTTACAGAGAAACACATGTGCGTTTCTTACTAAAGCTTTTCAAGATATGAATACACTTTCAAAAGAACATGTTTATATTTCAAAACAAAGATTCTACAGAGAAAAGGAACACTGATCTCACTTCTACCAATACTTTGACATGTCGTAAACAATGGCTTCTCTTTACAAGGAACAGTTGTGCGTTTCTTACTTAAGTTATTTATGAAATGAATACACTTTCAAAGAATGTGATTATCTTTCAAAGTAACGTTTCTAAAGAGAAATGAACACTGATCTCACTTCTAACAAGGCTTTGACATGTCAGAAACAACTGCCTTTCCTTACCAAGAAACACATGTGTGTTATTACTAAAGCATTTAAAGAAATAAATACACTTTCAAAAGAACGTGATTATATTTCAAATTAAAGCTTGCACACAGAAAATGACTACTGATCTCACTTCTAACAATACTTTGACATGTCGAAAACAACTGCTTCTCCTTACAGAGAAACACATGTGTGTTTCTTACAAAAGTATTTCATGAAATAAATGCACTTTCAAAAAAACGTGATTATCTTCCAAAGTAAAGCTTCTATAGAGAAAAGGAACACTGATCTCACTTCTCAAAAGACTTTGACATGTAGCAAAAACTGCTTCTCTTTACCAAGAAACACATGTGTTTCTTAATAAAGCTTTTCAAGAGATGAATACACTTTCAAAAGAACATGATTATATTTCAAAGCAAAGCTTCTACAGAGAAAAGTAACACTGATATCACTTCTAACAGTAATTTGCCATGTTGCAAACAACTGCTTTTCTTTACAAAGAAACACTTTTGCGTTTCTTACTAAAGCTATTTTTGAAATGAACTCTTTCAAAACAATGTGATTATCTTCCAAAGTAAAGCTTCTACAGAGAAAAGGAAAACTGATCTCACTTCAAACAGTATAGATATGTCGAAAAAATCTGCTTCTCTATAAGGAGAAGCACATGTGCATTTCTTAATAAAGCTTTTCCTAAAATGAATACACTTTAAAAAGAACGTGATTATATTTAAAAGCAAAGATTCTACAGAGAAAAGGAACACGGATCTCACTTCTAACAAGCCTTAGACATGTCACAAAGAACTGCTTTGCTTTACAGAAAAAGACATGTGCGTTTCTTACTAAAGCATTTCAAGAAATGAATACACTTTCAAAAGAATGTGATTATCTTTCAAATAAAGCTTCTACAGAGAAAAGGAATAATGATCTCACTTCAAACAATACTTTGACATGTCGCAAACAATTGCTTCTCTTTAACAAGATACACGTGGGTTTCTTAGTAAAGCTTTTCAAGAAATGAATACACTTTCAAAAGAACGTGATTATATTTCAAAGCATAGCTTCTACAGAGAAAAGGAACACTGATCTCACTTCTAACAGTAATTTGACATGTCGCAAACAACTTTTCTTTACACAGAAAGACGTGTGTTTCTTACTAAAGCTATTTATAAAATGAATACACTTTCCAAAGAATGTGACTTTCTTTCAAAGTAAAGCTTCTACGGAGAAAAGGAACATTGATATCACTTCTAACAATAATTTGACACGTCGCAAACAACTGCTTCTCTTTACAGGGAAACACATGTGTGTTTCTTCCTAAAGCTTTTCATGAAATGAATACACTTTGAAATAAATGTGATTATCTTTCAAAGTAAAGCTTCTACAGAGAAAGGAACACTTATCTCTCTTCCAAAAATACTTTGACATGTCGCAAAAAATGGCTTTTCTTTACAGAGAAACAGTTGTGCGTTTCTTACTAAAGCTATTTTTGAAATGAATACACTTTCAAAACAATGAGATTATCTTTCAAAGTAAAGCTTGTAGAGAGAAAAGAAAACTGTTCTCATTTTTAACAGTAATTTGACATGTCACAAACAACTGCTTTTCTTTAGAGAGAAATACATGTATGTTTCTTACTAAAGATTTTCAAGAAATGTATACACTTTCAAAAGAACGTGATTATCTTTCAAATTAAAGCTTGTACAGAGAAAAGGAATATTGATCTCACTTCAAACAATATTTTGACATGTCCCAAACAACTGCTTCTCCTAACCAAGTAACACATGTGCTTTGCTTACTAAAGTTTTAAAGAAATGAATACACTTTTAAAAGAACATGATTATATTTCAAAGCAGAGTTTCTACAGAGAATGGAACACTGATCTCACTTCTAACAATACTTTGACATGTCGCAAACAACTGCTTCTCTTTACAGAGAAACACTTGTGCGTTTCTTACTAAAGCTATTAATGAAATGAATACACTTTCAGAAGAATATGATTATCTTTCAAAGTAAAGTTGTACAGAGAAAGGTAAACTGATCTCACTTCTAACAATACTTTGACATGTCGCAAACAACTGCTTCTCTTTACCAAGAAACACATGTGTTTCTAACTAAAGCTGTTCAAGAAATGTATACACTTTCAAAAGAATGTGATTATCCTTCAAAGTAAAGCTTGTACAAAGAAAAGGAACACTGATATCACTTCTAACAAGACGTTGACATGTCGCAAAAAACTGCTTCTCTTTATCAAGAAACACATGTGTGTTAGTTACTAAAGCTTTTCAGGAAATGAATACACTTTCAAAAGAATGTGATTATCTTTCAAAGTAAATCTTGTACCTAGAAAAGGAATATTGACCTCACTTCAAATAACACTTTGACATGTCGCAAACAACTGCTTCTCCTTACCAAGTAACACAAGTGCGTTTTAACTAAAGCTTTTCAGGAAAGAATACAGTTTCAAAATAGCGTGATTATCTTTCAATGTAAAGCTTGTACAGAGAAAAGGAACACTGATCTCACTTCTAACAATACTTTGACATGTCGTAAACAATGGCTTCTCTTTACAAGGAACAGTTGTGCATTTCTTACTTAAGTTATTTGTGAAATGAATACACTTTCAAAGAATGTGATTATCTTTCAAAGTAAAGTTTCTAAAGAGAAATGAATACTGATCTCACTTCTAACAAGGCTTTGACATGTCAGAAACAACTGCCTTTCCTTACCAAGAAACACATGTGTGTTATTACTAAAGCATTTAAAGAAATAAATACACTTTCAAAAGAACGTGATTATATTTCAAATTAAAGCTTGCACACAGAAAATGACTACTGATCTCACTTCTAACAATACTTTGACATGTCGAAAACAACTGCTTCTCCTTACAGAGAAACACATGTGTGTTTCTTACAAAAGTATTTCATGAAATAAATGCACTTTCAAAAAAACGTGATTATCTTCCAAAGTAAAGCTTCTATAGAGAAAAGGAACACTGATCTCACTTCTCAAAAGACTTTGACATGTAGCAAAAACTGCTTCTCTTTACCAAGAAACACATGTGTTTCTTAATAAAGCTTTTCAAGAGATGAATACACTTTCAAAAGAACATGATTATATTTCAAAGCAAAGCTTCTACAGAGAAAAGTAACACTGATCTCACTTCTAACAGTAATTTGCCATGTTGCAAACAACTGCTTTTCTTTACAAAGAAACACTTTTGCGTTTCTTACTAAAGCTATTTTTGAAATGAACTCTTTCAAAACAATGTGATTATCTTCCAAAGTAAAGCTTCTACAGAGAAAAGGAAAACTGATCTCACTTCAAACAGTAATAGATATGTCGGAAAAATCTGCTTCTCTATAAGGAGAAGCACATGTGCATTTCTTAATAAAGCTTTTCCTAAAATGAATACACTTTAAAAAGAACGTGATTATATCTAAAAGCAAAGATTCTACAGAGAAAAGGAACACGGATCTCACTTCTAACAAGCCTTAGACATGTCACAAAGAACTGCTTTGCTTTACAGAAAAAGACATGTGCGTTTCTTACTAAAGCATTTCAAGAAATGAATACACTTTCAAAAGAATGTGATTATCTTTCAAATAAAGCTTCTACAGAGAAAAGGAATACTGATCTCACTTCAAACAATACTTTGACATGTCGCAAACAATTGCTTCTCTTTAACAAGATACACGTGGGTTTCTTAGTAAAGCTTTTCAAGAAATGAATACACTTTCAAAAGAACGTGATTATATTTCAAAGCATAGCTTCTACAGAGAAAAGGAACACTGATCTCACTTCTAACAGTAATTTGACATGTCGCAAACAACTTTTCTTTACACAGAAAGACGTGTGTTTCTTACTAAAGCTATTTATAAAATGAATACACTTTCCAAAGAATGTGACTTTCTTTCAAAGTAAAGCTTCTACGGAGAAAAGGAACATTGATATCACTTCTAACAATAATTTGACACGTCGCAAACAACTGCTTCTCTTTACAGGGAAACACATGTGTGTTTCTTCCTAAAGCTTTTCATGAAATGAATACACTTTGAAATAAATGTGATTATCTTTCAAAGTAAAGCTTCTACAGAGAAAGGAACACTTATCTCTCTTCCAAAAATACTTTGACATGTCGCAAAAAATGGCTTTTCTTTACAGAGAAACAGTTGTGCGTTTCTTACTAAAGCTATTTTTGAAATGAATACACTTTCAAAACAATGAGATTATCTTTCAAAGTAAAGCTTGTAGAGAGAAAAGAAAACTGTTCTCATTTTTAACAGTAATTTGACATGTCACAAACAACTGCTTTTCTTTAGAGAGAAATACATGTATGTTTCTTACTAAAGATTTTCAAGAAATGTATACACTTTCAAAAGAACGTGATTATCTTTCAAATTAAAGCTTGTACAGAGAAAAGGAATATTGATCTCACTTCAAACAATATTTTGACATGTCCCAAACAACTGCTTCTCCTAACCAAGTAACACATGTGCTTTGCTTACTAAAGTTTTAAAGAAATGAATACACTTTTAAAAGAACATGATTATATTTCAAAGCAGAGTTTCTACAGAGAATGGAACACTGATCTCACTTCTAACAATACTTTGACATGTCGCAAACAACTGCTTCTCTTTACAGAGAAACACTTGTGCGTTTCTTACTAAAGCTATTAATGAAATGAATACACTTTCAGAAGAATATGATTATCTTTCAAAGTAAAGTTGTACAGAGAAAGGTAAACTGATCTCACTTCTAACAATACTTTGACATGTCGCAAACAACTGCTTCTCTTTACCAAGAAACACATGTGTTTCTATCTAAAGCTGTTCAAGAAATGTATACACTTTCAAAAGAATGTGATTATCCTTCAAAGTAAAGCTTGTACAAAGAAAAGGAACACTGATATCACTTCTAACAAGACGTTGACATGTCGCAAAAAACTGCTTCTCTTTATCAAGAAACACATGTGTGTTAGTTACTAAAGCTTTTCAGGAAATGAATACACTTTCAAAAGAATGTGATTATCTTTCAAAGTAAATCTTGTACCTAGAAAAGGAATATTGACCTCACTTCAAACAACACTTTGACATGTCGCAAACAACTGCTTCTCCTTACCAAGTAACACAAGTGCGTTTTAACTAAAGCTTTTCAGGAAAGAATACAGTTTCAAAATAGCGTGATTATCTTTCAATGTAAAGCTTGTACAGAGAAAAGGAACACTGATCTCACTTCTAACAATACTTTGACATGTCGTAAACAATGGCTTCTCTTTACAAGGAACAGTTGTGCATTTCTTACTTAAGTTATTTGTGAAATGAATACACTTTCAAAGAATGTGATTATCTTTCAAAGTAAAGTTTCTAAAGAGAAATGAATACTGATCTCACTTCTAACAAGGCTTTGACATGTCAGAAACAACTGCCTTTCCTTACCAAGAAACACATGTGTGTTATTCCTAAAGCATTTAAAGAAATAAATACACTTTCAAAAGAACGTGATTATATTTCAAATTAAAGCTTGCACACAGAAAATGACTACTGATCTCACTTCTAACAATACTTTGACATGTCGAAAACAACTGCTTCTCCTTACAGAGAAACACATGTGTGTTTCTTACAAAAGTATTTCATGAAATAAATGCACTTTCAAAAAAACGTGATTATCTTCCAAAGTAAAGCTTCTATAGAGAAAAGGAACACTGATCTCACTTCTCAAAAGACTTTGACATGTAGCAAAAACTGCTTCTCTTTACCAAGAAACACATGTGTTTCTTAATAAAGCTTTTCAAGAGATGAATACACTTTCAAAAGAACATGATTATATTTCAAAGCAAAGCTTCTACAGAGAAAAGTAACACTGATCTCACTTCTAACAGTAATTTGCCATGTTGCAAACAACTGCTTTTCTTTACAAAGAAACACTTTTGCGTTTCTTACTAAAGCTATTTTTGAAATGAACTCTTTCAAAACAATGTGATTATCTTCCAAAGTAAAGCTTCTACAGAGAAAAGGAAAACTGATCTCACTTCAAACAGTAATAGATATGTCGGAAAAATCTGCTTCTCTATAAGGAGAAGCACATGTGCATTTCTTAATAAAGCTTTTCCTAAAATGAATACACTTTAAAAAGAACGTGATTATATCTAAAAGCAAAGATTCTACAGAGAAAAGGAACACGGATCTCACTTCTAACAAGCCTTAGACATGTCACAAAGAACTGCTTTGCTTTACAGAAAAAGACATGTGCGTTTCTTACTAAAGCATTTCAAGAAATGAATACACTTTCAAAAGAATGTGATTATCTTTCAAATAAAGCTTCTACAGAGAAAAGGAATACTGATCTCACTTCAAACAATACTTTGACATGTCGCAAACAATTGCTTCTCTTTAACAAGATACACGTGGGTTTCTTAGTAAAGCTTTTCAAGAAATGAATACACTTTCAAAAGAACGTGATTATATTTCAAAGCATAGCTTCTACAGAGAAAAGGAACACTGATCTCACTTCTAACAGTAATTTGACATGTCGCAAACAACTTTTCTTTACACAGAAAGACGTGTGTTTCTTACTAAAGCTATTTATAAAATGAATACACTTTCCAAAGAATGTGACTTTCTTTCAAAGTAAAGCTTCTACGGAGAAAAGGAACATTGATATCACTTCTAACAATAATTTGACACGTCGCAAACAACTGCTTCTCTTTACAGGGAAACACATGTGTGTTTCTTCCTAAAGCTTTTCATGAAATGAATACACTTTGAAATAAATGTGATTATCTTTCAAAGTAAAGCTTCTACAGAGAAAGGAACACTTATCTCTCTTCCAAAAATACTTTGACATGTCGCAAAAAATGGCTTTTCTTTACAGAGAAACAGTTGTGCGTTTCTTACTAAAGCTATTTTTGAAATGAATACACTTTCAAAACAATGAGATTATCTTTCAAAGTAAAGCTTGTAGAGAGAAAAGAAAACTGTTCTCATTTTTAACAGTAATTTGACATGTCACAAACAACTGCTTTTCTTTAGAGAGAAATACATGTATGTTTCTTACTAAAGATTTTCAAGAAATGTATACACTTTCAAAAGAACGTGATTATCTTTCAAATTAAAGCTTGTACAGAGAAAAGGAATATTGATCTCACTTCAAACAATATTTTGACATGTCCCAAACAACTGCTTCTCCTAACCAAGTAACACATGTGCTTCGCTTACTAAAGTTTTAAAGAAATGAATACACTTTTAAAAGAACATGATTATATTTCAAAGCAGAGTTTCTACAGAGAATGGAACACTGATCTCACTTCTAACAATACTTTGACATGTCGCAAACAACTGCTTCTCTTTACAGAGAAACACTTGTGCGTTTCTTACTAAAGCTATTAATGAAATGAATACACTTTCAGAAGAATATGATTATCTTTCAAAGTAAAGTTGTACAGAGAAAGGTAAACTGATCTCACTTCTAACAATACTTTGACATGTCGCAAACAACTGCTTCTCTTTACCAAGAAACACATGTGTTTCTAACTAAAGCTGTTCAAGAAATGTATACACTTTCAAAAGAATGTGATTATCCTTCAAAGTAAAGCTTGTACAAAGAAAAGGAACACTGATATCACTTCTAACAAGACGTTGACATGTCGCAAAAAACTGCTTCTCTTTATCAAGAAACACATGTGTGTTAGTTACTGAAGCTTTTCAGGAAATGAATACACTTTCAAAAGAATGTGATTATCTTTCAAAGTAAATCTTGTACCTAGAAAAGGAATATTGACCTCACTTCAAACAACACTTTGACATGTCGCAAACAACTGCTTCTCCTTACCAAGTAACACAAGTGCGTTTTAACTAAAGCTTTTCAGGAAAGAATACAGTTTCAAAATAGCGTGATTATCTTTCAATGTAAAGCTTGTACAGAGAAAAGGAACACTGATCTCACTTCTAACAATACTTTGACATGTCGCAAAAAATGGCCTCTCTTTACAGAGAAACACATGTGCGTTTCTTACTAAAGCTATTTATGAAATAAATACACTTTCAAAGAATGTGGTTATCTTTCAAATTAAAGCTTCTACAGAGAAAAGCAACACTGATCTCAGGTCTAATAGGACGTTGACATGTCGCAAACAACTGCTTCTCATTACCAAGAAACACATGTGCGTTTCTTACTAAAGTTTTTAAAGAAATGAATACACTTTTTAAAGAACCAATTGTATTTCAAAGCAAAGCTTCTACAGAGAATGGAACACTGATCTCACTTCTAACAATACTTTGACATGTCGCAAACAACAGCTTCTCTTTACAGAGAAACACTTGTGCGTTTCTTACTAAAGCTATTAATGAAATGAATACACTTTCAAAGAATGTGATTATCTTTCAAAGTAAAGCTTCTACAGAGAAATGAATACTGATCACACTTCTAACAAGCCTTTGACATGTCAGAAACAACTGCTTCTCTTTACCAAGACACACATGAGCATTATTACTAAAGCATTTCTAGAAATGAATACACTTTCAAAAGAACGTGACTATATTTCAAAATAAAGCTTCCACAGAGAAAATGAACACTGATCTCACTTCTAACAGTAATTTGACATGTCGAAAAGAAGTGCTTTTCTTTACAGAGAAACACATGTACATTTCTTACTAAAGCTTATCATGAAATGAATACACTTTCAAAAGAATATGATTATACTTCAAAGCAAAGCTTCCACAGAGAAAAGGAACACTGATCTCACTTCTAAAAATACTTGACATGTCGGAAAAAACTGCTTCTCTTTACAGAGAAACACATATGCGTTTCTTCCTAATGCTTTTCATGAAATGAATACACTTTGAAAAGAATGTGATTATCTTTCAAAGTAAAGCTTTTACAGAGAAAGGAACACTGATCTCTCTTCTAAAAATACTTTGACATGATGCATAATACGGCCTTTCTTTACAGAGAAACAACTGTGCGTTTCTTACTAAAGTTATATATGAAACTAATACACTTTCAAAAAACGTGATTATCTTTCAAAATAAAGCTTTGACAGAGAAAAGGAAAACTGATCTCACTTCTAATAGATATTTGACAGTTGCAAACATCTGCTTCTTTACAGAGAAACTCATGTGTGTTTCATACTAAAACTTTTTAAGAAATGAATACACATTCAAAAGAACGTGATTAACATTCAAAGCAAAGCTTCTACAGAGGATGGAACACTGATCTCACTTCTAACAAGACTTTGACATTTAGGAAACAATTGAATCTCTTTACCAAGTAACACGTGTGTTTCTTACTAAAGCTAATCCTGAAATGAATACACTTTCAAAGGAATGTGATTATCTTTCAAAGTAAAGCTTCTACACAGAAAGGAACACTGATCTCTCTTCTAACAATACTTTGACATGTCGCAAAAAATGGCCTCTCTTTAGAGAAACACATGTGCGTTTCTTACTAAAGCTATTTATGAAATGAACACCCTTTCAAAAGAATGTGATTTTCTTTCAAAGTAAACCTGCTACAGAGAAAAGGAATACTGATTTCACTTCAAACAATACTTTGAATGTCGTAAACAACTGCTTCTCCTTACCAAGATACACATGTGTGTTTCATGCTAAAGCTTTTCAAGAAATGAATACACTTTCAAAAGAATGTGAATATCTTTCAAAGTAAAGCTTGTACAGAGAAAAGGAATACGGATCTCACTTCTACCAATACTTTAACATGTTCCAAAGAACTGCTTCTCTTTACAGAAAAACACATGTGCTTTTCTTACAAAAGCATTTCATGAAATAAATACACATTCAAAAGAACGTTATTATCTTTCAAAGTAAAACTTCTGCAGAGAAAAGGAAAACTAATCTCACTTCTAACAGTAATTTGACATGTCGCAAACATCTGCTTCTCTTTACAGAGAAACACATGTGCGTTTCTTACTAAAGCTTTTCAAGATATGAATACACTTTCAAAAGAACATGTTTATATTTCAAAACAAAGATTCTACAGAGAAAAGGAACACTGATCTCACTTCTACCAATACTTTGACATGTCGTAAACAATGGCTTCTCTTTACAAGGAACAGTTGTGCGTTTCTTACTTAAGTTATTTATGAAATGAATACACTTTCAAAGAATGTGATTATCTTTCAAAGTAAAGTTTCTAAAGAGAAATGAACACTGATCTCACTTCTAACAAGGCTTTGACATGTCAGAAACAACTGCCTTTCCTTACCAAGAAACACATGTGTGTTATTACTAAAGCATTTAAAGAAATAAATACACTTTCAAAAGAACGTGATTATATTTCAAATTAAAGCTTGCACACAGAAAATGACTACTGATCTCACTTCTAACAATACTTTGACATGTCGAAAACAACTGCTTCTCCTTACAGAGAAACACATGTGTGTTTCTTACAAAAGTATTTCATGAAATAAATGCACTTTCAAAAAAACGTGATTATCTTCCAAAGTAAAGCTTCTATAGAGAAAAGGAACACTGATCTCACTTCTCAAAAGACTTTGACATGTAGCAAAAACTGCTTCTCTTTACCAAGAAACACATGTGTTTCTTAATAAAGCTTTTCAAGAGATGAATACACTTTCAAAAGAACATGATTATATTTCAAAGCAAAGCTTCTACAGAGAAAAGTAACACTGATCTCACTTCTAACAGTAATTTGCCATGTTGCAAACAACTGCTTTTCTTTACAAAGAAACACTTTTGCGTTTCTTACTAAAGCTATTTTTGAAATGAACTCTTTCAAAACAATGTGATTATCTTCCAAAGTAAAGCTTCTACAGAGAAAAGGAAAACTGATCTCACTTCAAACAGTAATAGATATGTCGAAAAAATCTGCTTCTCTATAAGGAGAAGCACATGTGCATTTCTTAATAAAGCTTTTCCTAAAATGAATACACTTTAAAAAGAACGTGATTATATCTAAAAGCAAAGATTCTACAGAGAAAAGGAACACGGATCTCACTTCTAACAAGCCTTTGACATGTCACAAAGAACTGCTTTGCTTTACAGAAAAAGACATGTGCGTTTCTTACTAAAGCATTTCAAGAAATGAATACACTTTCAAAAGAATGTGATTATCTTTCAAATAAAGCTTCTACAGAGAAAAGGAATACTGATCTCACTTCAAACAATACTTTGACATGTCGCAAACAATTGCTTCTCTTTAACAAGATACATGTGGGTTTCTTAGTAAAGCTTTTCAAGAAATGAATACACTTTCAAAAGAACGTGATTATATTTCAAAGCATAGCTTCTACAGAGAAAAGGAACACTGATCTCACTTCTAACAGTAATTTGACATGTCGCAAACAACTTTTCTTTACACAGAAAGACGTGTGTTTCTTACTAAAGCTATTTATAAAATGAATACACTTTCCAAAGAATGTGACTTTCTTTCAAAGTAAAGCTTCTACGGAGAAAAGGAACATTGATATCACTTCTAACAATAATTTGACACGTCGCAAACAACTGCTTCTCTTTACAGGGAAACACATGTGTGTTTCTTCCTAAAGCTTTTCATGAAATGAATACACTTTGAAATAAATGTGATTATCTTTCAAAGTAAAGCTTCTACAGAGAAAGGAACACTTATCTCTCTTCCAAAAATACTTTGACATGTCGCAAAAAATGGCTTTTCTTTACAGAGAAACAGTTGTGCGTTTCTTACTAAAGCTATTTTTGAAATGAATACACTTTCAAAACAATGAGATTATCTTTCAAAGTAAAGCTTGTAGAGAGAAAAGAAAACTGTTCTCATTTTTAACAGTAATTTGACATGTCACAAACAACTGCTTTTCTTTAGAGAGAAATACATGTATGTTTCTTACTAAAGATTTTCAAGAAATGTATACACTTTCAAAAGAACGTGATTATCTTTCAAATTAAAGCTTGTACAGAGAAAAGGAATATTGATCTCACTTCAAACAATATTTTGACATGTCCCAAACAACTGCTTCTCCTAACCAAGTAACACATGTGCTTTGCTTACTAAAGTTTTAAAGAAATGAATACACTTTTAAAAGAACATGATTATATTTCAAAGCAGAGTTTCTACAGAGAATGGAACACTGATCTCACTTCTAACAATACTTTGACATGTCGCAAACAACTGCTTCTCTTTACAGAGAAACACTTGTGCGTTTCTTACTAAAGCTATTAATGAAATGAATACACTTTCAGAAGAATATGATTATCTTTCAAAGTAAAGTTGTACAGAGAAAGGTAAACTGATCTCACTTCTAACAATACTTTGACATGTCGCAAACAACTGCTTCTCTTTACCAAGAAACACATGTGTTTCTAACTAAAGCTGTTCAAGAAATGTATACACTTTCAAAAGAATGTGATTATCCTTCAAAGTAAAGCTTGTACAAAGAAAAGGAACACTGATATCACTTCTAACAAGACGTTGACATGTCGCAAAAAACTGCTTCTCTTTATCAAGAAACACATGTGTGTCAGTTACTAAAGCTTTTCAGGAAATGAATACACTTTCAAAAGAATGTGATTATCTTTCAAAGTAAATCTTGTACCTAGAAAAGGAATATTGACCTCACTTCAAACAACACTTTGACATGTCGCAAACAACTGCTTCTCCTTACCAAGTAACACAAGTGCGTTTTAACTAAAGCTTTTCAGGAAAGAATACAGTTTCAAAATAGCGTGATTATCTTTCAATGTAAAGCTTGTACAGAGAAAAGGAACACTGATCTCACTTCTAACAATACTTTGACATGTCGCAAAAAATGGCCTCTCTTTACAGAGAAACACATGTGCGTTTCTTACTAAAGCTATTTATGAAATAAATACACTTTCAAAGAATGTGGTTATCTTTCAAATTAAAGCTTCTACAGAGAAAAGCAACACTGATCTCAGGTCTAATAGGACGTTGAAATGTCGCAAACAACTGCTTCTCATTACCAAGAAACACATGTGCGTTTCTTACTAAAGTTTTTAAAGAAATGAATACACTTTTTAAAGAACCAATTGTATTTCAAAGCAAAGCTTCTACAGAGAATGGAACACTGATCTCACTTCTAACAATACTTTGACATGTCGCAAACAACAGCTTCTCTTTACAGAGAAACACTTGTGCGTTTCTTACTAAAGCTATTAATGAAATGAATACACTTTCAAAGAATGTGATTATCTTTCAAAGTAAAGCTTCTACAGAGAAATGAATACTGATTACACTTCTAACAAGACTTTGTCATGTCAGAAACAACTGCTTCTCTTTACCAAGACACACATGAGCATTATTACTAAAGCATTTCTAGAAATGAATACACTTTCAAAAGAACGTGACTATATTTCAAAATAAAGCTTCCACAGAGAAAATGAACACTGATCTCACTTCTAACAGTAATTTGACATGTCGAAAAGAAGTGCTTTTCTTTACAGAGAAACACATGTACATTTCTTACTAAAGCTTATCATGAAATGAATACACTTTCAAAAGAATATGATTATACTTCAAAGCAAAGCTTCTACAGAGAAAAGGAACACTGATCTCACTTCTAAAAATACTTGACATGTCGGAAAAAACTGCTTCTCTTTACAGAGAAACACATATGCGTTTCTTCCTAATGCTTTTCATGAAATGAATACACTTTGAAAAGAATGTGATTATCTTTCAAAGTAAAGCTTTTACAGAGAAAGGAACACTGATCTCTCTTCTAAAAATACTTTGACATGATGCATAATACGGCCTTTCTTTACAGAGAAACAACTGTGCGTTTCTTACTAAAGTTATATATGAAACTAATACACTTTCAAAAAACGTGATTATCTTTCAAAATAAAGCTTTGACAGAGAAAAGGAAAACTGATCTCACTTCTAATAGATATTTGACAGTTGCAAACATCTGCTTCTTTACAGAGAAACTCATGTGTGTTTCATACTAAAACTTTTTAAGAAATGAATACACATTCAAAAGAACGTGATTATCATTCAAAGCAAAGCTTCTACAGAGGATGGAACACTGATCTCACTTCTAACAAGACTTTGACATTTAGGAAACAATTGAATCTCTTTACCAAGTAACACGTGTGTTTCTTACTAAAGCTAATCCTGAAATGAATACACTTTCAAAGGAATGTGATTATCTTTCAAAGTAAAGCTTCTACACAGAAAGGAACACTGATCTCTCTTCTAACAATACTTTGACATGTCGCAAAAAATGGCCTCTCTTTAGAGAAACACATGTGCGTTTCTTACTAAAGCTATTTATGAAATGAACACCCTTTCAAAAGAATGTGATTTTCTTTCAAAGTAAACCTGCTACAGAGAAAAGGAATACTGATTTCACTTCAAACAATACTTTGAATGTCGTAAACAACTGCTTCTCCTTACCAAGATACACATGTGTGTTTCATGCTAAAGCTTTTCAAGAAATGAATACACTTTCAAAAGAATGTGAATATCTTTCAAAGTAAAGCTTGTACAGAGAAAAGGAATACGGATCTCACTTCTACCAATACTTTAACATGTTCCAAAGAACTGCTTCTCTTTACAGAAAAACACATGTGCTTTTCTTACAAAAGCATTTCATGAAATAAATACACATTCAAAAGAACGTTATTATCTTTCAAAGTAAAACTTCTGCAGAAAAAAGGAAAACTAATCTCACTTCTAACAGTAATTTGACATGTCGCAAACATCTGCTTCTCTTTACAGAGAAACACATGTGCGTTTCTTACTAAAGCTTTTCAAGATATGAATACACTTTCAAAAGAACATGTTTATATTTCAAAACAAAGATTCTACAGAGAAAAGGAACACTGATCTCACTTCTACCAATACTTTGACATGTCGTAAACAATGGCTTCTCTTTACAAGGAACAGTTGTGCATTTCTTACTTAAGTTATTTGTGAAATGAATACACTTTCAAAGAATGTGATTATCTTTCAAAGTAAAGTTTCTAAAGAGAAATGAATACTGATCTCACTTCTAACAAGGCTTTGACATGTCAGAAACAACTGCCTTTCCTTACCAAGAAACACATGTGTGTTATTACTAAAGCATTTAAAGAAATAAATACACTTTCAAAAGAACGTGATTATATTTCAAATTAAAGCTTGCACACAGAAAATGACTACTGATCTCACTTCTAACAATACTTTGACATGTCGAAAACAACTGCTTCTCCTTACAGAGAAACACATGTGTGTTTCTTACAAAAGTATTTCATGAAATAAATGCACTTTCAAAAAAACGTGATTATCTTCCAAAGTAAAGCTTCTATAGAGAAAAGGAACACTGATCTCACTTCAAACAATACTTTGACATGTCGCAAACAATTGCTTCTCTTTAACAAGATACACGTGGGTTTCTTAGTAAAGCTTTTCAAGAAATGAATACACTTTCAAAAGAACGTGATTATATTTCAAAGCATAGCTTCTACAGAGAAAAGGAACACTGATCTCACTTCTAACAGTAATTTGACATGTCGCAAACAACTTTTCTTTACACAGAAAGACGTGTGTTTCTTACTAAAGCTATTTATAAAATGAATACACTTTCCAAAGAATGTGACTTTCTTTCAAAGTAAAGCTTCTACGGAGAAAAGGAACATTGATATCACTTCTAACAATAATTTGACACGTCGCAAACAACTGCTTCTCTTTACAGGGAAACACATGTGTGTTTCTTCCTAAAGCTTTTCATGAAATGAATACACTTTGAAATAAATGTGATTATCTTTCAAAGTAAAGCTTCTACAGAGAAAGGAACACTTATCTCTCTTCCAAAAATACTTTGACATGTCGCAAAAAATGGCTTTTCTTTACAGAGAAACAGTTGTGCGTTTCTTACTAAAGCTATTTTTGAAATGAATACACTTTCAAAACAATGAGATTATCTTTCAAAGTAAAGCTTGTAGAGAGAAAAGAAAACTGTTCTCATTTTTAACAGTAATTTGACATGTCACAAACAACTGCTTTTCTTTAGAGAGAAATACATGTATGTTTCTTACTAAAGATTTTCAAGAAATGTATACACTTTCAAAAGAACGTGATTATCTTTCAAATTAAAGCTTGTACAGAGAAAAGGAATATTGATCTCACTTCAAACAATATTTTGACATGTCCCAAACAACTGCTTCTCCTAACCAAGTAACACATGTGCTTTGCTTACTAAAGTTTTAAAGAAATGAATACACTTTTAAGAGAACATGATTATATTTCAAAGCAGAGTTTCTACAGAGAATGGAACACTGATCTCACTTCTAACAATACTTTGACATGTCGCAAACAACTGCTTCTCTTTACAGAGAAACACTTGTGCGTTTCTTACTAAAGCTATTAATGAAATGAATACACTTTCAGAAGAATATGATTATCTTTCAAAGTAAAGTTGTACAGAGAAAGGTAAACTGATCTCACTTCTAACAATACTTTGACATGTCGCAAACAACTGCTTCTCTTTACCAAGAAACACATGTGTTTCTAACTAAAGCTGTTCAAGAAATGTATACACTTTCAAAAGAATGTGATTATCCTTCAAAGTAAAGCTTGTACAAAGAAAAGGAACACTGATATCACTTCTAACAAGACGTTGACATGTCGCAAAAAACTGCTTCTCTTTATCAAGAAACACATGTGTGTTAGTTACTAAAGCTTTTCAGGAAATGAATACACTTTCAAAAGAATGTGATTATCTTTCAAAGTAAATCTTGTACCTAGAAAAGGAACATTGACCTCACTTCAAACAACACTTTGACATGTCGCAAACAACTGCTTCTCCTTACCAAGTAACACAAGTGCGTTTTAACTAAAGCTTTTCTGGAAAGAATACAGTTTCAAAATAGCGTGATTATCTTTCAATGTAAAGCTTGTACAGAGAAAAGGAACACTGATCTCACTAATAACAATACTTTGACATGTCGCAAAAAATGGCCTCTCTTTACAGAGAAACACATGTGTGTTTCTTACTAAAGCTATTTATGAAATAAATACACTTTCAAAGAATGTGGTTATCTTTCAAATTAAAGCTTCTACAGAGAAAAGCAACACTGATCTCAGGTCTAATAGGACGTTGACATGTCGCAAACAACTGCTTCTCATTACCAAGAAACACATGTGCGTTTCTTACTAAAGTTTTTAAAGAAATGAATACACTTTTTAAAGAACCAATTGTATTGCAAAGCAAAGCTTCTACAGAGAATGGAACACTGATCTCCCTTCTAACAATACTTTGACATGTCGCAAACAACAGCTTCTCTTTACAGAGAAACACTTGTGCGTTTCTTACTAAAGCTATTAATGAAATGAATACACTTTCAAAGAATGTGATTATCTTTCAAAGTAAAGCTTCTACAGAGAAATGAATACTGATCACACTTCTAACAAGACTTTGACATGTCAGAAACAACTGCTTCTCTTTACCAAGACACACATGAGCATTATTACTAAAGCATTTCTAGAAATGAATACACTTTCAAAAGAACGTGACTATATTTCAAAATAAAGCTTCCACAGAGAAAATGAACACTGATCTCACTTCTAACAGTAATTTGACACGTCGAAAAGAAGTGCTTTTCTTTACAGAGAAACACATGTACGTTTCTTACTAAAGCTTATCATGAAATGAATACACTTTCAAAAGAATATGATTATACTTCAAAGCAAAGCTTCTACAGAGAAAAGGAACACTGATCTCACTTCTAAAAATACTTGACATGTCGGAAAAAACTGCTTCTCTTTACATAGAAACACATATGCGTTTCTTCCTAATGCTTTTCATGAAATGAATACACTTTGAAAAGAATGTGATTATCTTTCAAAGTAAAGCTTTTACAGAGAAAGGAACACTGATCTCTCTTCTAAAAATACTTTGACATGATGCATAATACGGCCTTTCTTTACAGAGAAACAACTGTGCGTTTCTTACTAAAGTTATATATGAAACTAATACACTTTCAAAAAACGTGATTATCTTTCAAAATAAAGCTTTGACAGAGAAAAGGAAAACTGATCTCACTTCTAATAGATATTTGACAGTTGCAAACATCTGCTTCTTTACAGAGAAACTCATGTGTGTTTCATACTAAAACTTTTTAAGAAATGAATACACATTCAAAAGAACGTGATTATCATTCAAAGCAAAGCTTCTACAGAGGATGGAACACTGATCTCACTTCTAACAAGACTTTGACATTTAGGAAACAATTGAATCTCTTTACCAAGTAACACGTGTGTTTCTTACTAAAGCTAATCCTGAAATGAATACACTTTCAAAGGAATGTGATTATCTTTCAAAGTAAAGCTTCTACACAGAAAGGAACACTGATCTCTCTTCTAACAATACTTTGACATGTCGCAAAAAATGGCCTCTCTTTAGAGAAACACATGTGCGTTTCTTACTAAAGCTATTTATGAAATGAACACCCTTTCAAAAGAATGTGATTTTCTTTCAAAGTAAACCTGCTACAGAGAAAAGGAATACTGATTTCACTTCAAACAATACTTTGAATGTCGTAAACAACTGCTTCTCCTTACCAAGATACACATGTGTGTTTCATGCTAAAGCTTTTCAAGAAATGAATACACTTTCAAAAGAATGTGAATATCTTTCAAAGTAAAGCTTGTACAGAGAAAAGGAATGCGGATCTCACTTCTACCAATACTTTAACATGTTCCAAAGAACTGCTTCTCTTTACAGAAAAACACATGTGCTTTTCTTACAAAAGCATTTCATGAAATAAATACACATTCAAAAGAACGTTATTATCTTTCAAAGTAAAACTTCTGCAGAGAAAAGGAAAACTAATCTCACTTCTAACAGTAATTTGACATGTCGCAAACATCTGCTTCTCTTTACAGAGAAACACATGTGCGTTTCTTACTAAAGCTTTTCAAGATATGAATACACTTTCAAAAGAACATGTTTATATTTCAAAACAAAGATTCTACAGAGAAAAGGAACACTGATCTCACTTCTACCAATACTTTGACATGTCGTAAACAATGGCTTCTCTTTACAAGGAACAGTTGTGCGTTTCTTACTTAAGTTATTTATGAAATGAATACACTTTCAAAGAATGTGATTATCTTTCAAAGTAAAGTTTCTAAAGAGAAATGAACACTGATCTCACTTCTAACAAGGCTTTGACATGTCAGAAACAACTGCCTTTCCTTACCAAGAAACACATGTGTGTTATTACTAAAGCATTTAAAGAAATAAATACACTTTCAAAAGAACGTGATTATATTTCAAATTAAAGCTTGCACACAGAAAATGACTACTGATCTCACTTCTAACAATACTTTGACATGTCGAAAACAACTGCTTCTCCTTACAGAGAAACACATGTGTGTTTCTTACAAAAGTATTTCATGAAATAAATGCACTTTCAAAAAAAGTGATTATCTTCCAAAGTAAAGCTTCTATAGAGAAAAAGAACACTGATCTCACTTCTCAAAAGACTTTGACATGTAGCAAAAACTGCTTCTCTTTACCAAGAAACACATGTGTTTCTTAATAAAGCTTTTCAAGAGATGAATACACTTTCAAAAGAACATGATTATATTTCAAAGCAAAGCTTCTACAGAGAAAAGTAACACTGATCTCACTTCTAACAGTAATTTGCCATGTTGCAAACAACTGCTTTTCTTTACAAAGAAACACTTTTGCGTTTCTTACTAAAGCTATTTTTGAAATGAACTCTTTCAAAACAATGTGATTATCTTCCAAAGTAAAGCTTCTACAGAGAAAAGGAAAACTGATCTCACTTCAAACAGTAATAGATATGTCGGAAAAATCTGCTTCTCTATAAGGAGAAGCACATGTGCATTTCTTAATAAAGCTTTTCCTAAAATGAATACACTTTAAAAAGAACGTGATTATATTTAAAAGCAAAGATTCTACAGAGAAAAGGAACACGGATCTCACTTCTAACAAGCCTTTGACATGTCACAAAGAACTGCTTTGCTTTACAGAAAAAGACATGTGCGTTTCTTACTAAAGCATTTCAAGAAATGAATACACTTTCAAAAGAATGTGATTATCTTTCAAATAAAGCTTCTACAGAGAAAAGGAATACTGATCTCACTTCAAACAATACTTTGACATGTCGCAAACAATTGCTTCTCTTTAACAAGATACACGTGGGTTTCTTAGTAAAGCTTTTCAAGAAATGAATACACTTTCAAAAGAACGTGATTATATTTCAAAGCATAGCTTCTACAGAGAAAAGGAACACTGATCTCACTTCTAACAGTAATTTGACATGTCGCAAACAACTTTTCTTTACACAGAAAGACGTGTGTTTCTTACTAAAGCTATTTATAAAATGAATACACTTTCCAAAGAATGTGACTTTCTTTCAAAGTAAAGCTTCTACGGAGAAAAGGAACATTGATATCACTTCTAACAATAATTTGACACGTCGCAAACAACTGCTTCTCTTTACAGGGAAACACATGTGTGTTTCTTCCTAAAGCTTTTCATGAAATGAATACACTTTGAAATAAATGTGATTATCTTTCAAAGTAAAGCTTCTACAGAGAAAGGAACACTTATCTCTCTTCCAAAAATACTTTGACATGTCGCAAAAAATGGCTTTTCTTTACAGAGAAACAGTTGTGCGTTTCTTACTAAAGCTATTTTTGAAATGAATACACTTTCAAAACAATGAGATTATCTTTCAAAGTAAAGCTTGTAGAGAGAAAAGAAAACTGTTCTCATTTTTAACAGTAATTTGACATGTCACAAACAACTGCTTTTCTTTAGAGAGAAATACATGTATGTTTCTTACTAAAGATTTTCAAGAAATGTATACACTTTCAAAAGAACGTGATTATCTTTCAAATTAAAGCTTGTACAGAGAAAAGGAATATTGATCTCACTTCAAACAATATTTTGACATGTCCCAAACAACTGCTTCTCCTAACCAAGTAACACATGTGCTTTGCTTACTAAAGTTTTAAAGAAATGAATACACTTTTAAAAGAACATGATTATATTTCAAAGCAGAGTTTCTACAGAGAATGGAACACTGATCTCACTTCTAACAATACTTTGACATGTCCCAAACAACTGCTTCTCTTTACAGAGAAACACTTGTGCGTTTCTTACTAAAGCTATTAATGAAATGAATACACTTTCAGAAGAATATGATTATCTTTCAAAGTAAAGTTGTACAGAGAAAGGTAAACTGATCTCACTTCTAACAATACTTTGACATGTCGCAAACAACTGCTTCTCTTTACCAAGAAACACATGTGTTTCTATCTAAAGCTGTTCAAGAAATGTATACACTTTCAAAAGAATGTGATTATCCTTCAAAGTAAAGCTTGTACAAAGAAAAGGAACACTGATATCACTTCTAACAAGACGTTGACATGTCGCAAAAAACTGCTTCTCTTTATCAAGAAACACATGTGTGTTAGTTACTAAAGCTTTTCAGGAAATGAATACACTTTCAAAAGAATGTGATTATCTTTCAAAGTAAATCTTGTACCTAGAAAAGGAATATTGACCTCACTTCAAACAACACTTTGACATGTCGCAAACAACTGCTTCTCCTTACCAAGTAACACAAGTGCGTTTTAACTAAAGCTTTTCAGGAAAGAATACAGTTTCAAAATAGCGTGATTATCTTTCAATGTAAAGCTTGTACAGAGAAAAGGAACACTGATCTCACTTCTAACAATACTTTGACATGTCGTAAACAATGGCTTCTCTTTACAAGGAACAGTTGTGCATTTCTTACTTAAGTTATTTGTGAAATGAATACACTTTCAAAGAATGTGATTATCTTTCAAAGTAAAGTTTCTAAAGAGAAATGAATACTGATCTCACTTCTAACAAGGCTTTGACATGTCAGAAACAACTGCCTTTCCTTACCAAGAAACACATGTGTGTTATTCCTAAAGCATTTAAAGAAATAAATACACTTTCAAAAGAACGTGATTATATTTCAAATTAAAGCTTGCACACAGAAAATGACTACTGATCTCACTTCTAACAATACTTTGACATGTCGAAAACAACTGCTTCTCCTTACAGAGAAACACATGTGTGTTTCTTACAAAAGTATTTCATGAAATAAATGCACTTTCAAAAAAACGTGATTATCTTCCAAAGTAAAGCTTCTATAGAGAAAAGGAACACTGATCTCACTTCTCAAAAGACTTTGACATGTAGCAAAAACTGCTTCTCTTTACCAAGAAACACATGTGTTTCTTAATAAAGCTTTTCAAGAGATGAATACACTTTCAAAAGAACATGATTATATTTCAAAGCAAAGCTTCTACAGAGAAAAGTAACACTGATCTCACTTCTAACAGTAATTTGCCATGTTGCAAACAACTGCTTTTCTTTACAAAGAAACACTTTTGCGTTTCTTACTAAAGCTATTTTTGAAATGAACTCTTTCAAAACAATGTGATTATCTTCCAAAGTAAAGCTTCTACAGAGAAAAGGAAAACTGATCTCACTTCAAACAGTAATAGATATGTCGGAAAAATCTGCTTCTCTATAAGGAGAAGCACATGTGCATTTCTTAATAAAGCTTTTCCTAAAATGAATACACTTTAAAAAGAACGTGATTATATCTAAAAGCAAAGATTCTACAGAGAAAAGGAACACGGATCTCACTTCTAACAAGCCTTAGACATGTCACAAAGAACTGCTTTGCTTTACAGAAAAAGACATGTGCGTTTCTTACTAAAGCATTTCAAGAAATGAATACACTTTCAAAAGAATGTGATTATCTTTCAAATAAAGCTTCTACAGAGAAAAGGAATACTGATCTCACTTCAAACAATACTTTGACATGTCGCAAACAATTGCTTCTCTTTAACAAGATACACGTGGGTTTCTTAGTAAAGCTTTTCAAGAAATGAATACACTTTCAAAAGAACGTGATTATATTTCAAAGCATAGCTTCTACAGAGAAAAGGAACACTGATCTCACTTCTAACAGTAATTTGACATGTCGCAAACAACTTTTCTTTACACAGAAAGACGTGTGTTTCTTACTAAAGCTATTTATAAAATGAATACACTTTCCAAAGAATGTGACTTTCTTTCAAAGTAAAGCTTCTACGGAGAAAAGGAACATTGATATCACTTCTAACAATAATTTGACACGTCGCAAACAACTGCTTCTCTTTACAGGGAAACACATGTGTGTTTCTTCCTAAAGCTTTTCATGAAATGAATACACTTTGAAATAAATGTGATTATCTTTCAAAGTAAAGCTTCTACAGAGAAAGGAACACTTATCTCTCTTCCAAAAATACTTTGACATGTCGCAAAAAATGGCTTTTCTTTACAGAGAAACAGTTGTGCGTTTCTTACTAAAGCTATTTTTGAAATGAATACACTTTCAAAACAATGAGATTATCTTTCAAAGTAAAGCTTGTAGAGAGAAAAGAAAACTGTTCTCATTTTTAACAGTAATTTGACATGTCACAAACAACTGCTTTTCTTTAGAGAGAAATACATGTATGTTTCTTACTAAAGATTTTCAAGAAATGTATACACTTTCAAAAGAACGTGATTATCTTTCAAATTAAAGCTTGTACAGAGAAAAGGAATATTGATCTCACTTCAAACAATATTTTGACATGTCCCAAACAACTGCTTCTCCTAACCAAGTAACACATGTGCTTTGCTTACTAAAGTTTTAAAGAAATGAATACACTTTTAAAAGAACATGATTATATTTCAAAGCAGAGTTTCTACAGAGAATGGAACACTGATCTCACTTCTAACAATACTTTGACATGTCCCAAACAACTGCTTCTCTTTACAGAGAAACACTTGTGCGTTTCTTACTAAAGCTATTAATGAAATGAATACACTTTCAGAAGAATATGATTATCTTTCAAAGTAAAGTTGTACAGAGAAAGGTAAACTGATCTCACTTCTAACAATACTTTGACATGTCGCAAACAACTGCTTCTCTTTACCAAGAAACACATGTGTTTCTATCTAAAGCTGTTCAAGAAATGTATACACTTTCAAAAGAATGTGATTATCCTTCAAAGTAAAGCTTGTACAAAGAAAAGGAACACTGATATCACTTCTAACAAGACGTTGACATGTCGCAAAAAACTGCTTCTCTTTATCAAGAAACACATGTGTGTTAGTTACTAAAGCTTTTCAGGAAATGAATACACTTTCAAAAGAATGTGATTATCTTTCAAAGTAAATCTTGTACCTAGAAAAGGAATATTGACCTCACTTCAAACAACACTTTGACATGTCGCAAACAACTGCTTCTCCTTACCAAGTAACACAAGTGCGTTTTAACTAAAGCTTTTCAGGAAAGAATACAGTTTCAAAATAGCGTGATTATCTTTCAATGTAAAGCTTGTACAGAGAAAAGGAACACTGATCTCACTTCTAACAATACTTTGACATGTCGTAAACAATGGCTTCTCTTTACAAGGAACAGTTGTGCATTTCTTACTTAAGTTATTTGTGAAATGAATACACTTTCAAAGAATGTGATTATCTTTCAAAGTAAAGTTTCTAAAGAGAAATGAATACTGATCTCACTTCTAACAAGGCTTTGACATGTCAGAAACAACTGCCTTTCCTTACCAAGAAACACATGTGTGTTATTCCTAAAGCATTTAAAGAAATAAATACACTTTCAAAAGAACGTGATTATATTTCAAATTAAAGCTTGCACACAGAAAATGACTACTGATCTCACTTCTAACAATACTTTGACATGTCGAAAACAACTGCTTCTCCTTACAGAGAAACACATGTGTGTTTCTTACAAAAGTATTTCATGAAATAAATGCACTTTCAAAAAAACGTGATTATCTTCCAAAGTAAAGCTTCTATAGAGAAAAGGAACACTGATCTCACTTCTCAAAAGACTTTGACATGTAGCAAAAACTGCTTCTCTTTACCAAGAAACACATGTGTTTCTTAATAAAGCTTTTCAAGAGATGAATACACTTTCAAAAGAACATGATTATATTTCAAAGCAAAGCTTCTACAGAGAAAAGTAACACTGATCTCACTTCTAACAGTAATTTGCCATGTTGCAAACAACTGCTTTTCTTTACAAAGAAACACTTTTGCGTTTCTTACTAAAGCTATTTTTGAAATGAACTCTTTCAAAACAATGTGATTATCTTCCAAAGTAAAGCTTCTACAGAGAAAAGGAAAACTGATCTCACTTCAAACAGTAATAGATATGTCGGAAAAATCTGCTTCTCTATAAGGAGAAGCACATGTGCATTTCTTAATAAAGCTTTTCCTAAAATGAATACACTTTAAAAAGAACGTGATTATATCTAAAAGCAAAGATTCTACAGAGAAAAGGAACACGGATCTCACTTCTAACAAGCCTTAGACATGTCACAAAGAACTGCTTTGCTTTACAGAAAAAGACATGTGCGTTTCTTACTAAAGCATTTCAAGAAATGAATACACTTTCAAAAGAATGTGATTATCTTTCAAATAAAGCTTCTACAGAGAAAAGGAATACTGATCTCACTTCAAACAATACTTTGACATGTCGCAAACAATTGCTTCTCTTTAACAAGATACACGTGGGTTTCTTAGTAAAGCTTTTCAAGAAATGAATACACTTTCAAAAGAACGTGATTATATTTCAAAGCATAGCTTCTACAGAGAAAAGGAACACTGATCTCACTTCTAACAGTAATTTGACATGTCGCAAACAACTTTTCTTTACACAGAAAGACGTGTGTTTCTTACTAAAGCTATTTATAAAATGAATACACTTTCCAAAGAATGTGACTTTCTTTCAAAGTAAAGCTTCTACGGAGAAAAGGAACATTGATATCACTTCTAACAATAATTTGACACGTCGCAAACAACTGCTTCTCTTTACAGGGAAACACATGTGTGTTTCTTCCTAAAGCTTTTCATGAAATGAATACACTTTGAAATAAATGTGATTATCTTTCAAAGTAAAGCTTCTACAGAGAAAGGAACACTTATCTCTCTTCCAAAAATACTTTGACATGTCGCAAAAAATGGCTTTTCTTTACAGAGAAACAGTTGTGCGTTTCTTACTAAAGCTATTTTTGAAATGAATACACTTTCAAAACAATGAGATTATCTTTCAAAGTAAAGCTTGTAGAGAGAAAAGAAAACTGTTCTCATTTTTAACAGTAATTTGACATGTCACAAACAACTGCTTTTCTTTAGAGAGAAATACATGTATGTTTCTTACTAAAGATTTTCAAGAAATGTATACACTTTCAAAAGAACGTGATTATCTTTCAAATTAAAGCTTGTACAGAGAAAAGGAATATTGATCTCACTTCAAACAATATTTTGACATGTCCCAAACAACTGCTTCTCCTAACCAAGTAACACATGTGCTTTGCTTACTAAAGTTTTAAAGAAATGAATACACTTTTAAAAGAACATGATTATATTTCAAAGCAGAGTTTCTACAGAGAATGGAACACTGATCTCACTTCTAACAATACTTTGACATGTCGCAAACAACTGCTTCTCTTTACAGAGAAACACTTGTGCGTTTCTTACTAAAGCTATTAATGAAATGAATACACTTTCAGAAGAATATGATTATCTTTCAAAGTAAAGTTGTACAGAGAAAGGTAAACTGATCTCACTTCTAACAATACTTTGACATGTCGCAAACAACTGCTTCTCTTTACCAAGAAACACATGTGTTTCTAACTAAAGCTGTTCAAGAAATGTATACACTTTCAAAAGAATGTGATTATCCTTCAAAGTAAAGCTTGTACAAAGAAAAGGAACACTGATATCACTTCTAACAAGACGTTGACATGTCGCAAAAAACTGCTTCTCTTTATCAAGAAACACATGTGTGTTAGTTACTAAAGCTTTTCAGGAAATGAATACACTTTCAAAAGAATGTGATTATCTTTCAAAGTAAATCTTGTACCTAGAAAAGGAACATTGACCTCACTTCAAACAACACTTTGACATGTCGCAAACAACTGCTTCTCCTTACCAAGTAACACAAGTGCGTTTTAACTAAAGCTTTTCAGGAAAGAATACAGTTTCAAAATAGCGTGATTATCTTTCAATGTAAAGCTTGTACAGAGAAAAGGAACACTGATCTCACTTCTAACAATACTTTGACATGTCGCAAAAAATGGCCTCTCTTTACAGAGAAACACATGTGCGTTTCTTACTAAAGCTATTTATGAAATAAATACACTTTCAAAGAATGTGGTTATCTTTCAAATTAAAGCTTCTACAGAGAAAAGCAACACTGATCTCAGGTCTAATAGGACGTTGACATGTCGCAAACAACTGCTTCTCATTACCAAGAAACACATGTGCGTTTCTTACTAAAGTTTTTAAAGAAATGAATACACTTT
This sequence comes from Chionomys nivalis, assembly GCF_950005125.1. Classification (NCBI taxonomy): domain Eukaryota; kingdom Metazoa; phylum Chordata; class Mammalia; order Rodentia; family Cricetidae; genus Chionomys; species Chionomys nivalis. The sequence continues at coordinate 981,708 of NW_026646977.1, read as the reverse complement.
TTAAAGAACCAATTGTATTTCAAAGCAAAGCTTCTACAGAGAATGGAACACTGATCTCACTTCTAACAATACTTTGACATGTCGCAAACAACAGCTTCTCTTTACAGAGAAACACTTGTGCGTTTCTTACTAAAGCTATTAATGAAATGAATACACTTTCAAAGAATGTGATTATCTTTCAAAGTAAAGCTTCTACAGAGAAATGAATACTGATCACACTTCTAACAAGCCTTTGACATGTCAGAAACAACTGCTTTTCTTTACCAAGACACACATGAGCATTATTACTAAAGCATTTCTAGAAATGAATACACTTTCAAAAGAACGTGACTATATTTCAAAATAAAGCTTCCACAGAGAAAATGAACACTGATCTCACTTCTAACAGTAATTTGACATGTCGAAAAGAAGTGCTTTTCTTTACAGAGAAACACATGTACATTTCTTACTAAAGCTTATCATGAAATGAATACACTTTCAAAAGAATATGATTATACTTCAAAGCAAAGCTTCTACAGAGAAAAGGAACACTGATCTCACTTCTAAAAATACTTGACATGTCGGAAAAAACTGCTTCTCTTTACAGAGAAACACATATGCGTTTCTTCCTAATGCTTTTCATGAAATGAATACACTTTGAAAAGAATGTGATTATCTTTCAAAGTAAAGCTTTTACAGAGAAAGGAACACTGATCTCTCTTCTAAAAATACTTTGACATGATGCATAATACGGCCTTTCTTTACAGAGAAACAACTGTGCGTTTCTTACTAAAGTTATATATGAAACTAATACACTTTCAAAAAACGTGATTATCTTTCAAAATAAAGCTTTGACAGAGAAAAGGAAAACTGATCTCACTTCTAATAGATATTTGACAGTTGCAAACATCTGCTTCTTTACAGAGAAACTCATGTGTGTTTCATACTAAAACTTTTTAAGAAATGAATACACATTCAAAAGAACGTGATTATCATTCAAAGCAAAGCTTCTACAGAGGATGGAACACTGATCTCACTTCTAACAAGACTTTGACATTTAGGAAACAATTGAATCTCTTTACCAAGTAACACGTGTGTTTCTTACTAAAGCTAATCCTGAAATGAATACACTTTCAAAGGAATGTGATTATCTTTCAAAGTAAAGCTTCTACACAGAAAGGAACACTGATCTCTCTTCTAACAATACTTTGACATGTCGCAAAAAATGGCCTCTCTTTAGAGAAACACATGTGCGTTTCTTACTAAAGCTATTTATGAAATGAACACCCTTTCAAAAGAATGTGATTTTCTTTCAAAGTAAACCTGCTACAGAGAAAAGGAATACTGATTTCACTTCAAACAATACTTTGAATGTCGTAAACAACTGCTTCTCCTTACCAAGATACACATGTGTGTTTCATGCTAAAGCTTTTCAAGAAATGAATACACTTTCAAAAGAATGTGAATATCTTTCAAAGTAAAGCTTGTACAGAGAAAAGGAATACGGATCTCACTTCTACCAATACTTTAACATGTTCCAAAGAACTGCTTCTCTTTACAGAAAAACACATGTGCTTTTCTTACAAAAGCATTTCATGAAATAAATACACATTCAAAAGAACGTTATTATCTTTCAAAGTAAAACTTCTGCAGAGAAAAGGAAAACTAATCTCACTTCTAACAGTAATTTGACATGTCGCAAACATCTGCTTCTCTTTACAGAGAAACACATGTGCGTTTCTTACTAAAGCTTTTCAAGATATGAATACACTTTCAAAAGAACATGTTTATATTTCAAAACAAAGATTCTACAGAGAAAAGGAACACTGATCTCACTTCTACCAATACTTTGACATGTCGTAAACAATGGCTTCTCTTTACAAGGAACAGTTGTGCGTTTCTTACTTAAGTTATTTATGAAATGAATACACTTTCAAAGAATGTGATTATCTTTCAAAGTAAAGTTTCTAAAGAGAAATGAACACTGATCTCACTTCTAACAAGGCTTTGACATGTCAGAAACAACTGCCTTTCCTTACCAAGAAACACATGTGTGTTATTACTAAAGCATTTAAAGAAATAAATACACTTTCAAAAGAACGTGATTATATTTCAAATTAAAGCTTGCACACAGAAAATGACTACTGATCTCACTTCTAACAATACTTTGACATGTCGAAAACAACTGCTTCTCCTTACAGAGAAACACATGTGTGTTTCTTACAAAAGTATTTCATGAAATAAATGCACTTTCAAAAAAACGTGATTATCTTCCAAAGTAAAGCTTCTATAGAGAAAAGGAACACTGATCTCACTTCTCAAAAGACTTTGACATGTAGCAAAAACTGCTTCTCTTTACCAAGAAACACATGTGTTTCTTAATAAAGCTTTTCAAGAGATGAATACACTTTCAAAAGAACATGATTATATTTCAAAGCAAAGCTTCTACAGAGAAAAGTAACACTGATCTCACTTCTAACAGTAATTTGCCATGTTGCAAACAACTGCTTTTCTTTACAAAGAAACACTTTTGCGTTTCTTACTAAAGCTATTTTTGAAATGAACTCTTTCAAAACAATGTGATTATCTTCCAAAGTAAAGCTTCTACAGAGAAAAGGAAAACTGATCTCACTTCAAACAGTAATAGATATGTCGGAAAAATCTGCTTCTCTATAAGGAGAAGCACATGTGCATTTCTTAATAAAGCTTTTCCTAAAATGAATACACTTTAAAAAGAACGTGATTATATCTAAAAGCAAAGATTCTACAGAGAAAAGGAACACGGATCTCACTTCTAACAAGCCTTAGACATGTCACAAAGAACTGCTTTGCTTTACAGAAAAAGACATGTGCGTTTCTTACTAAAGCATTTCAAGAAATGAATACACTTTCAAAAGAATGTGATTATCTTTCAAATAAAGCTTCTACAGAGAAAAGGAATACTGATCTCACTTCAAACAATACTTTGACATGTCGCAAACAATTGCTTCTCTTTAACAAGATACACGTGGGTTTCTTAGTAAAGCTTTTCAAGAAATGAATACACTTTCAAAAGAACGTGATTATATTTCAAAGCATAGCTTCTACAGAGAAAAGGAACACTGATCTCACTTCTAACAGTAATTTGACATGTCGCAAACAACTTTTCTTTACACAGAAAGACGTGTGTTTCTTACTAAAGCTATTTATAAAATGAATACACTTTCCAAAGAATGTGACTTTCTTTCAAAGTAAAGCTTCTACGGAGAAAAGGAACATTGATATCACTTCTAACAATAATTTGACACGTCGCAAACAACTGCTTCTCTTTACAGGGAAACACATGTGTGTTTCTTCCTAAAGCTTTTCATGAAATGAATACACTTTGAAATAAATGTGATTATCTTTCAAAGTAAAGCTTCTACAGAGAAAGGAACACTTATCTCTCTTCCAAAAATACTTTGACATGTCGCAAAAAATGGCTTTTCTTTACAGAGAAACAGTTGTGCGTTTCTTACTAAAGCTATTTTTGAAATGAATACACTTTCAAAACAATGAGATTATCTTTCAAAGTAAAGCTTGTAGAGAGACAAGAAAACTGTTCTCATTTTTAACAGTAATTTGACATGTCACAAACAACTGCTTTTCTTTAGAGAGAAATACATGTATGTTTCTTACTAAAGATTTTCAAGAAATGTATACACTTTCAAAAGAACGTGATTATCTTTCAAATTAAAGCTTGTACAGAGAAAAGGAATATTGATCTCACTTCAAACAATATTTTGACATGTCCCAAACAACTGCTTCTCCTAACCAAGTAACACATGTGCTTTGCTTACTAAAGTTTTAAAGAAATGAATACACTTTTAAAAGAACATGATTATATTTCAAAGCAGAGTTTCTACAGAGAATGGAACACTGATCTCACTTCTAACAATACTTTGACATGTCGCAAACAACTGCTTCTCTTTACAGAGAAACACTTGTGCGTTTCTTACTAAAGCTATTAATGAAATGAATACACTTTCAGAAGAATATGATTATCTTTCAAAGTAAAGTTGTACAGAGAAAGGTAAACTGATCTCACTTCTATCAATACTTTGACATGTCGCAAACAACTGCTTCTCTTTACCAAGAAACACATGTGTTTCTATCTAAAGCTGTTCAAGAAATGTATACACTTTCAAAAGAATGTGATTATCCTTCAAAGTAAAGCTTGTACAAAGAAAAGGAACACTGATATCACTTCTAACAAGACGTTGACATGTCGCAAAAAACTGCTTCTCTTTATCAAGAAACACATGTGTGTTAGTTACTAAAGCTTTTCAGGAAATGAATACACTTTCAAAAGAATGTGATTATCTTTCAAAGTAAATCTTGTACCTAGAAAAGGAACATTGACCTCACTTCAAACAACACTTTGACATGTCGCAAACAACTGCTTCTCCTTACCAAGTAACACAAGTGCGTTTTAACTAAAGCTTTTCAGGAAAGAATACAGTTTCAAAATAGCGTGATTATCTTTCAATGTAAAGCTTGTACAGAGAAAAGGAACACTGATCTCACTTCTAACAATACTTTGACATGTCGCAAAAAATGGCCTCTCTTTACAGAGAAACACATGTGCGTTTCTTACTAAAGCTATTTATGAAATAAATACACTTTCAAAGAATGTGGTTATCTTTCAAATTAAAGCTTCTACAGAGAAAAGCAACACTGATCTCAGGTCTAATAGGACGTTGACATGTCGCAAACAACTGCTTCTCATTACCAAGAAACACATGTGCGTTTCTTACTAAAGTTTTTAAAGAAATGAATACACTTTTTAAAGAACCAATTGTATTGCAAAGCAAAGCTTCTACAGAGAATGGAACACTGATCTCCCTTCTAACAATACTTTGACATGTCGCAAACAACAGCTTCTCTTTACAGAGAAACACTTGTGCGTTTCTTACTAAAGCTATTAATGAAATGAATACACTTTCAAAGAATGTGATTATCTTTCAAAGTAAAGCTTCTACAGAGAAATGAATACTGATCACACTTCTAACAAGACTTTGACATGTCAGAAACAACTGCTTCTCTTTACCAAGACACACATGAGCATTATTACTAAAGCATTTCTAGAAATGAATACACTTTCAAAAGAACGTGACTATATTTCAAAATAAAGCTTCCACAGAGAAAATGAACACTGATCTCACTTCTAACAGTAATTTGACACGTCAAAAAGAAGTGCTTTTCTTTACAGAGAAACACATGTACGTTTCTTACTAAAGCTTATCATGAAATGAATACACTTTCAAAAGAATATGATTATACTTCAAAGCAAAGCTTCTACAGAGAAAAGGAACACTGATCTCACTTCTAAAAATACTTGACATGTCGGAAAAAACTGCTTCTCTTTACAGAGAAACACATATGCGTTTCTTCCTAATGCTTTTCATGAAATGAATACACTTTGAAAAGAATGTGATTATCTTTCAAAGTAAAGCTTTTACAGAGAAAGGAACACTGATCTCTCTTCTAAAAATACTTTGACATGATGCATAATACGGCCTTTCTTTACAGAGAAACAACTGTGCGTTTCTTACTAAAGTTATATATGAAACTAATACACTTTCAAAAAACGTGATTATCTTTCAAAATAAAGCTTTGACAGAGAAAAGGAAAACTGATCTCACTTCTAATAGATATTTGACAGTTGCAAACATCTGCTTCTTTACAGAGAAACTCATGTGTGTTTCATACTAAAACTTTTTAAGAAATGAATACACATTCAAAAGAACGTGATTATCATTCAAAGCAAAGCTTCTACAGAGGATGGAACACTGATCTCACTTCTAACAAGACTTTGACATTTAGGAAACAATTGAATCTCTTTACCAAGTAACACGTGTGTTTCTTACTAAAGCTAATCCTGAAATGAATACACTTTCAAAGGAATGTGATTATCTTTCAAAGTAAAGCTTCTACACAGAAAGGAACACTGATCTCTCTTCTAACAATACTTTGACATGTCGCAAAAAATGGCCTCTCTTTAGAGAAACACATGTGCGTTTCTTACTAAAGCTATTTATGAAATGAACACCCTTTCAAAAGAATGTGATTTTCTTTCAAAGTAAACCTGCTACAGAGAAAAGGAATACTGATTTCACTTCAAACAATACTTTGAATGTCGTAAACAACTGCTTCTCCTTACCAAGATACACATGTGTGTTTCATGCTAAAGCTTTTCAAGAAATGAATACACTTTCAAAAGAATGTGAATATCTTTCAAAGTAAAGCTTGTACAGAGAAAAGGAATGCGGATCTCACTTCTACCAATACTTTCACATGTTCCAAAGAACTGCTTCTCTTTACAGAAAAACACATGTGCTTTTCTTACAAAAGCATTTCATGAAATAAATACACATTCAAAAGAACGTTATTATCTTTCAAAGTAAAACTTCTGCAGAGAAAAGGAAAACTAATCTCACTTCTAACAGTAATTTGACATGTCGCAAACATCTGCTTCTCTTTACAGAGAAACACATGTGCGTTTCTTACTAAAGCTTTTCAAGATATGAATACACTTTCAAAAGAACATGTTTATATTTCAAAACAAAGATTCTACAGAGAAAAGGAACACTGATCTCACTTCTACCAATACTTTGACATGTCGTAAACAATGGCTTCTCTTTACAAGGAACAGTTGTGCGTTTCTTACTTAAGTTATTTATGAAATGAATACACTTTCAAAGAATGTGATTATCTTTCAAAGTAAAGTTTCTAAAGAGAAATGAATACTGATCTCACTTCTAACAAGGCTTTGACATGTCAGAAACAACTGCCTTTCCTTACCAAGAAACACATGTGTGTTATTACTAAAGCATTTAAAGAAATAAATACACTTTCAAAAGAACGTGATTATATTTCAAATTAAAGCTTGCACACAGAAAATGACTACTGATCTCACTTCTAACAATACTTTGACATGTCGAAAACAACTGCTTCTCCTTACAGAGAAACACATGTGTGTTTCTTACAAAAGTATTTCATGAAATAAATGCACTTTCAAAAAAACGTGATTATCTTCCAAAGTAAAGCTTCTATAGAGAAAAGGAACACTGATCTCACTTCTCAAAAGACTTTGACATGTAGCAAAAACTGCTTCTCTTTACCAAGAAACACATGTGTTTCTTAATAAAGCTTTTCAAGAGATGAATACACTTTCAAAAGAACATGATTATATTTCAAAGCAAAGCTTCTACAGAGAAAAGTAACACTGATCTCACTTCTAACAGTAATTTGCCATGTTGCAAACAACTGCTTTTCTTTACAAAGAAACACTTTTGCGTTTCTTACTAAAGCTATTTTTGAAATGAACTCTTTCAAAACAATGTGATTATCTTCCAAAGTAAAGCTTCTACAGAGAAAAGGAAAACTGATCTCACTTCAAACAGTAATAGATATGTCGGAAAAATCTGCTTCTCTATAAGGAGAAGCACATGTGCATTTCTTAATAAAGCTTTTCCTAAAATGAATACACTTTAAAAAGAACGTGATTATATCTAAAAGCAAAGATTCTACAGAGAAAAGGAACACGGATCTCACTTCTAACAAGCCTTTGACATGTCACAAAGAACTGCTTTGCTTTACAGAAAAAGACATGTGCGTTTCTTACTAAAGCATTTCAAGAAATGAATACACTTTCAAAAGAATGTGATTATCTTTCAAATAAAGCTTCTACAGAGAAAAGGAATACTGATCTCACTTCAAACAATACTTTGACATGTCGCAAACAATTGCTTCTCTTTAACAAGATACACGTGGGTTTCTTAGTAAAGCTTTTCAAGAAATGAATACACTTTCAAAAGAACGTGATTATATTTCAAAGCATAGCTTCTACAGAGAAAAGGAACACTGATCTCACTTCTAACAGTAATTTGACATGTCGCAAACAACTTTTCTTTACACAGAAAGACGTGTGTTTCTTACTAAAGCTATTTATAAAATGAATACACTTTCCAAAGAATGTGACTTTCTTTCAAAGTAAAGCTTCTACGGAGAAAAGGAACATTGATATCACTTCTAACAATAATTTGACACGTCGCAAACAACTGCTTCTCTTTACAGGGAAACACATGTGTGTTTCTTCCTAAAGCTTTTCATGAAATGAATACACTTTGAAATAAATGTGATTATCTTTCAAAGTAAAGCTTCTACAGAGAAAGGAACACTTATCTCTCTTCCAAAAATACTTTGACATGTCGCAAAAAATGGCTTTTCTTTACAGAGAAACAGTTGTGCGTTTCTTACTAAAGCTATTTTTGAAATGAATACACTTTCAAAACAATGAGATTATCTTTCAAAGTAAAGCTTGTAGAGAGAAAAGAAAACTGTTCTCATTTTTAACAGTAATTTGACATGTCACAAACAACTGCTTTTCTTTAGAGAGAAATACATGTATGTTTCTTACTAAAGATTTTCAAGAAATGTATACACTTTCAAAAGAACGTGATTATCTTTCAAATTAAAGCTTGTACAGAGAAAAGGAATATTGATCTCACTTCAAACAATATTTTGACATGTCCCAAACAACTGCTTCTCCTAACCAAGTAACACATGTGCTTTGCTTACTAAAGTTTTAAAGAAATGAATACACTTTTAAAAGAACATGATTATATTTCAAAGCAGAGTTTCTACAGAGAATGGAACACTGATCTCACTTCTAACAATACTTTGACATGTCGCAAACAACTGCTTCTCTTTACAGAGAAACACTTGTGCGTTTCTTACTAAAGCTATTAATGAAATGAATACACTTTCAGAAGAATATGATTATCTTTCAAAGTAAAGTTGTACAGAGAAAGGTAAACTGATCTCACTTCTAACAATACTTTGACATGTCGCAAACAACTGCTTCTCTTTACCAAGAAACACATGTGTTTCTAACTAAAGCTGTTCAAGAAATGTATACACTTTCAAAAGAATGTGATTATCCTTCAAAGTAAAGCTTGTACAAAGAAAAGGAACACTGATATCACTTCTAACAAGACGTTGACATGTCGCAAAAAACTGCTTCTCTTTATCAAGAAACACATGTGTGTTAGTTACTAAAGCTTTTCAGGAAATGAATACACTTTCAAAAGAATGTGATTATCTTTCAAAGTAAATCTTGTACCTAGAAAAGGAACATTGACCTCACTTCAAACAACACTTTGACATGTCGCAAACAACTGCTTCTCCTTACCAAGTAACACAAGTGCGTTTTAACTAAAGCTTTTCAGGAAAGAATACAGTTTCAAAATAGCGTGATTATCTTTCAATGTAAAGCTTGTACAGAGAAAAGGAACACTGATCTCACTAATAACAATACTTTGACATGTCGCAAAAAATGGCCTCTCTTTACAGAGAAACACATGTGCGTTTCTTACTAAAGCTATTTATGAAATAAATACACTTTCAAAGAATGTGGTTATCTTTCAAATTAAAGCTTCTACAGAGAAAAGCAACACTGATCTCAGGTCTAATAGGACGTTGACATGTCGCAAACAACTGCTTCTCATTACCAAGAAACACATGTGCGTTTCTTACTAAAGTTTTTAAAGAAATGAATACACTTTTTAAAGAACCAATTGTATTGCAAAGCAAAGCTTCTACAGAGAATGGAACACTGATCTCCCTTCTAACAATACTTTGACATGTCGCAAACAACAGCTTCTCTTTACAGAGAAACACTTGTGCGTTTCTTACTAAAGCTATTAATGAAATGAATACACTTTCAAAGAATGTGATTATCTTTCAAAGTAAAGCTTCTACAGAGAAATGAATACTGATCACACTTCTAACAAGACTTTGACATGTCAGAAACAACTGCTTCTCTTTACCAAGACACACATGAGCATTATTACTAAAGCATTTCTAGAAATGAATACACTTTCAAAAGAACGTGACTATATTTCAAAATAAAGCTTCCACAGAGAAAATGAACACTGATCTCACTTCTAACAGTAATTTGACACGTCGAAAAGAAGTGCTTTTCTTTACAGAGAAACACATGTACGTTTCTTACTAAAGCTTATCATGAAATGAATACACTTTCAAAAGAATATGATTATACTTCAAAGCAAAGCTTCTACAGAGAAAAGGAACACTGATCTCACTTCTAAAAATACTTGACATGTCGGAAAAAACTGCTTCTCTTTACAGAGAAACACATATGCGTTTCTTCCTAATGCTTTTCATGAAATGAATACACTTTGAAAAGAATGTGATTATCTTTCAAAGTAAAGCTTTTACAGAGAAAGGAACACTGATCTCTCTTCTAAAAATACTTTGACATGATGCATAATACGGCCTTTCTTTACAGAGAAACAACTGTGCGTTTCTTACTAAAGTTATATATGAAACTAATACACTTTCAAAAAACGTGATTATCTTTCAAAATAAAGCTTTGACAGAGAAAAGGAAAACTGATCTCACTTCTAATAGATATTTGACAGTTGCAAACATCTGCTTCTTTACAGAGAAACTCATGTGTGTTTCATACTAAAACTTTTTAAGAAATGAATACACATTCAAAAGAACGTGATTATCATTCAAAGCAAAGCTTCTACAGAGGATGGAACACTGATCTCACTTCTAACAAGACTTTGACATTTAGGAAACAATTGAATCTCTTTACCAAGTAACACGTGTGTTTCTTACTAAAGCTAATCCTGAAATGAATACACTTTCAAAGGAATGTGATTATCTTTCAAAGTAAAGCTTCTACACAGAAAGGAACACTGATCTCTCTTCTAACAATACTTTGACATGTCGCAAAAAATGGCCTCTCTTTAGAGAAACACATGTGCGTTTCTTACTAAAGCTATTTATGAAATGAACACCCTTTCAAAAGAATGTGATTTTCTTTCAAAGTAAACCTGCTACAGAGAAAAGGAATACTGATTTCACTTCAAACAATACTTTGAATGTCGTAAACAACTGCTTCTCCTTACCAAGATACACATGTGTGTTTCATGCTAAAGCTTTTCAAGAAATGAATACACTTTCAAAAGAATGTGAATATCTTTCAAAGTAAAGCTTGTACAGAGAAAAGGAATGCGGATCTCACTTCTACCAATACTTTCACATGTTCCAAAGAACTGCTTCTCTTTACAGAAAAACACATGTGCTTTTCTTACAAAAGCATTTCATGAAATAAATACACATTCAAAAGAACGTTATTATCTTTCAAAGTAAAACTTCTGCAGAGAAAAGGAAAACTAATCTCACTTCTAACAGTAATTTGACATGTCGCAAACATCTGCTTCTCTTTACAGAGAAACACATGTGCGTTTCTTACTAAAGCTTTTCAAGATATGAATACACTTTCAAAAGAACATGTTTATATTTCAAAACAAAGATTCTACAGAGAAAAGGAACACTGATCTCACTTCTACCAATACTTTGACATGTCGTAAACAATGGCTTCTCTTTACAAGGAACAGTTGTGCGTTTCTTACTTAAGTTATTTATGAAATGAATACACTTTCAAAGAATGTGATTATCTTTCAAAGTAAAGTTTCTAAAGAGAAATGAACACTGATCTCACTTCTAACAAGGCTTTGACATGTCAGAAACAACTGCCTTTCCTTACCAAGAAACACATGTGTGTTATTACTAAAGCATTTAAAGAAATAAATACACTTTCAAAAGAACGTGATTATATTTCAAATTAAAGCTTGCACACAGAAAATGACTACTGATCTCACTTCTAACAATACTTTGACATGTCGAAAACAACTGCTTCTCCTTACAGAGAAACACATGTGTGTTTCTTACAAAAGTATTTCATGAAATAAATGCACTTTCAAAAAAACGTGATTATCTTCCAAAGTAAAGCTTCTATAGAGAAAAGGAACACTGATCTCACTTCTCAAAAGACTTTGACATGTAGCAAAAACTGCTTCTCTTTACCAAGAAACACATGTGTTTCTTAATAAAGCTTTTCAAGAGATGAATACACTTTCAAAAGAACATGATTATATTTCAAAGCAAAGCTTCTACAGAGAAAAGTAACACTGATCTCACTTCTAACAGTAATTTGCCATGTTGCAAACAACTGCTTTTCTTTACAAAGAAACACTTTTGCGTTTCTTACTAAAGCTATTTTTGAAATGAACTCTTTCAAAACAATGTGATTATCTTCCAAAGTAAAGCTTCTACAGAGAAAAGGAAAACTGATCTCACTTCAAACAGTAATAGATATGTCGAAAAAATCTGCTTCTCTATAAGGAGAAGCACATGTGCATTTCTTAATAAAGCTTTTCCTAAAATGAATACACTTTAAAAAGAACGTGATTATATTTAAAAGCAAAGATTCTACAGAGAAAAGGAACACGGATCTCACTTCTAACAAGCCTTTGACATGTCACAAAGAACTGCTTTGCTTTACAGAAAAAGACATGTGCGTTTCTTACTAAAGCATTTCACGAAATGAATACACTTTCAAAAGAATTTGATTATCTTTCAAATAAAGCTTCTACAGAGAAAAGGAATACTGATCTCACTTCAAACAATACTTTGACATGTCGCAAACAATTGCTTCTCTTTAACAAGATACACGTGGGTTTCTTAGTAAAGCTTTTCAAGAAATGAATACACTTTCAAAAGAACGTAATTATATTTCAAAGCATAGCTTCTACAGAGAAAAGGAACACTGATCTCACTTCTAACAGTAATTTGACATGTCGCAAACAACTTTTCTTTACACAGAAAGACGTGTGTTTCTTACTAAAGCTATTTATAAAATGAATACACTTTCCAAAGAATGTGACTTTCTTTCAAAGTAAAGCTTCTACGGAGAAAAGGAACATTGATATCACTTCTAACAATAATTTGACACGTCGCAAACAACTGCTTCTCTTTACATTGAAACACATGTGTGTTTCTTCCTAAAGCTTTTCATGAAATGAATACACTTTGAAATAAATGTGATTATCTTTCAAAGTAAAGCTTCTACAGAGAAAGGAACACTTATCTCTCTTCCAAAAATACTTTGACATGTCGCAAAAAATGGCTTTTCTTTACAGAGAAACAGTTGTGCGTTTCTTACTAAAGCTATTTTTGAAATGAATACACTTTCAAAACAATGAGATTATCTTTCAAAGTAAAGCTTGTAGAGAGAAAAGAAAACTGTTCTCATTTTTAACAGTAATTTGACATGTCACAAACAACTGCTTTTCTTTAGAGAGAAATACATGTATGTTTCTTACTAAAGATTTTCAAGAAATGTATACACTTTCAAAAGAACGTGATTATCTTTCAAATTAAAGCTTGTACAGAGAAAAGGAATATTGATCTCACTTCAAACAATATTTTGACATGTCCCAAACAACTGCTTCTCCTAACCAAGTAACACATGTGCTTTGCTTACTAAAGTTTTAAAGAAATGAATACACTTTTAAAAGAACATGATTATATTTCAAAGCAGAGTTTCTACAGAGAATGGAACACTGATCTCACTTCTAACAATACTTTGACATGTCGCAAACAACTGCTTCTCTTTACAGAGAAACACTTGTGCGTTTCTTACTAAAGCTATTAATGAAATGAATACACTTTCAGAAGAATATGATTATCTTTCAAAGTAAAGTTGTACAGAGAAAGGTAAACTGATCTCACTTCTAACAATACTTTGACATGTCGCAAACAACTGCTTCTCTTTACCAAGAAACACATGTGTTTCTAACTAAAGCTGTTCAAGAAATGTATACACTTTCAAAAGAATGTGATTATCCTTCAAAGTAAAGCTTGTACAAAGAAAAGGAACACTGATATCACTTCTAACAAGACGTTGACATGTCGCAAAAAACTGCTTCTCTTTATCAAGAAACACATGTGTGTTAGTTACTAAAGCTTTTCAGGAAATGAATACACTTTCAAAAGAATGTGATTATCTTTCAAAGTAAATCTTGTACCTAGAAAAGGAACATTGACCTCACTTCAAACAACACTTTGACATGTCGCAAACAACTGCTTCTCCTTACCAAGTAACACAAGTGCGTTTTAACTAAAGCTTTTCAGGAAAGAATACAGTTTCAAAATAGCGTGATTATCTTTCAATGTAAAGCTTGTACAGAGAAAAGGAACACTGATCTCACTTCTAACAATACTTTGACATGTCGCAAAAAATGGCCTCTCTTTACAGAGAAACACATGTGCGTTTCTTACTAAAGCTATTTATGAAATAAATACACTTTCAAAGAATGTGGTTATCTTTCAAATTAAAGCTTCTACAGAGAAAAGCAACACTGATCTCAGGTCTAATAGGACGTTGACATGTCGCAAACAACTGCTTCTCATTACCAAGAAACACATGTGCGTTTCTTACTAAAGTTTTTAAAGAAATGAATACACTTTTTAAAGAACCAATTGTATTGCAAAGCAAAGCTTCTACAGAGAATGGAACACTGATCTCCCTTCTAACAATACTTTGACATGTCGCAAACAACAGCTTCTCTTTACAGAGAAACACTTGTGCGTTTCTTACTAAAGCTATTAATGAAATGAATACACTTTCAAAGAATGTGATTATCTTTCAAAGTAAAGCTTCTACAGAGAAATGAATACTGATCACACTTCTAACAAGACTTTGACATGTCAGAAACAACTGCTTCTCTTTACCAAGACACACATGAGCATTATTACTAAAGCATTTCTAGAAATGAATACACTTTCAAAAGAACGTGACTATATTTCAAAATAAAGCTTCCACAGAGAAAATGAACACTGATCTCACTTCTAACAGTAATTTGACACGTCAAAAAGAAGTGCTTTTCTTTACAGAGAAACACATGTACGTTTCTTACTAAAGCTTATCATGAAATGAATACACTTTCAAAAGAATATGATTATACTTCAAAGCAAAGCTTCTACAGAGAAAAGGAACACTGATCTCACTTCTAAAAATACTTGACATGTCGGAAAAAACTGCTTCTCTTTACAGAGAAACACATATGCGTTTCTTCCTAATGCTTTTCATGAAATGAATACACTTTGAAAAGAATGTGATTATCTTTCAAAGTAAAGCTTTTACAGAGAAAGGAACACTGATCTCTCTTCTAAAAATACTTTGACATGATGCATAATACGGCCTTTCTTTACAGAGAAACAACTGTGCGTTTCTTACTAAAGTTATATATGAAACTAATACACTTTCAAAAAACGTGATTATCTTTCAAAATAAAGCTTTGACAGAGAAAAGGAAAACTGATCTCACTTCTAATAGATATTTGACAGTTGCAAACATCTGCTTCTTTACAGAGAAACTCATGTGTGTTTCATACTAAAACTTTTTAAGAAATGAATACACATTCAAAAGAACGTGATTATCATTCAAAGCAAAGCTTCTACAGAGGATGGAACACTGATCTCACTTCTAACAAGACTTTGACATTTAGGAAACAATTGAATCTCTTTACCAAGTAACACGTGTGTTTCTTACTAAAGCTAATCCTGAAATGAATACACTTTCAAAGGAATGTGATTATCTTTCAAAGTAAAGCTTCTACACAGAAAGGAACACTGATCTCTCTTCTAACAATACTTTGACATGTCGCAAAAAATGGCCTCTCTTTAGAGAAACACATGTGCGTTTCTTACTAAAGCTATTTATGAAATGAACACCCTTTCAAAAGAATGTGATTTTCTTTCAAAGTAAACCTGCTACAGAGAAAAGGAATACTGATTTCACTTCAAACAATACTTTGAATGTCGTAAACAACTGCTTCTCCTTACCAAGATACACATGTGTGTTTCATGCTAAAGCTTTTCAAGAAATGAATACACTTTCAAAAGAATGTGAATATCTTTCAAAGTAAAGCTTGTACAGAGAAAAGGAATGCGGATCTCACTTCTACCAATACTTTAACATGTTCCAAAGAACTGCTTCTCTTTACAGAAAAACACATGTGCTTTTCTTACAAAAGCATTTCATGAAATAAATACACATTCAAAAGAACGTTATTATCTTTCAAAGTAAAACTTCTGCAGAGAAAAGGAAAACTAATCTCACTTCTAACAGTAATTTGACATGTCGCAAACATCTGCTTCTCTTTACAGAGAAACACATGTGCGTTTCTTACTAAAGCTTTTCAAGATATGAATACACTTTCAAAAGAACATGTTTATATTTCAAAACAAAGATTCTACAGAGAAAAGGAACACTGATCTCACTTCTACCAATACTTTGACATGTCGTAAACAATGGCTTCTCTTTACAAGGAACAGTTGTGCGTTTCTTACTTAAGTTATTTATGAAATGAATACACTTTCAAAGAATGTGATTATCTTTCAAAGTAAAGTTTCTAAAGAGAAATGAACACTGATCTCACTTCTAACAAGGCTTTGACATGTCAGAAACAACTGCCTTTCCTTACCAAGAAACACATGTGTGTTATTACTAAAGCATTTAAAGAAATAAATACACTTTCAAAAGAACGTGATTATATTTCAAATTAAAGCTTGCACACAGAAAATGACTACTGATCTCACTTATAACAATACTTTGACATGTCGAAAACAACTGCTTCTCCTTACAGAGAAACACATGTGTGTTTCTTACAAAAGTATTTCATGAAATAAATGCACTTTCAAAAAAACGTGATTATCTTCCAAAGTAAAGCTTCTATAGAGAAAAGGAACACTGATCTCACTTCTAAAAAGACTTTGACATGTAGCAAAAACTGCTTCTCTTTACCAAGAAACACATGTGTTTCTTAATAAAGCTTTTCAAGAGATGAATACACTTTCAAAAGAACATGATTATATTTCAAAGCAAAGCTTCTACAGAGAAAAGTAACACTGATCTCACTTCTAACAGTAATTTGCCATGTTGCAAACAACTGCTTTTCTTTACAAAGAAACACTTTTGCGTTTCTTACTAAAGCTATTTTTGAAATGAACTCTTTCAAAACAATGTGATTATCTTCCAAAGTAAAGCTTCTACAGAGAAAAGGAAAACTGATCTCACTTCAAACAGTAATAGATATGTCGAAAAAATCTGCTTCTCTATAAGGAGAAGCACATGTGCATTTCTTAATAAAGCTTTTCCTAAAATGAATACACTTTAAAAAGAACGTGATTATATCTAAAAGCAAAGATTCTACAGAGAAAAGGAACACGGATCTCACTTCTAACAAGCCTTTGACATGTCACAAAGAACTGCTTTGCTTTACAGAAAAAGACATGTGCGTTTCTTACTAAAGCATTTCAAGAAATGAATACACTTTCAAAAGAATGTGATTATCTTTCAAATAAAGCTTCTACAGAGAAAAGGAATACTGATCTCACTTCAAACAATACTTTGACATGTCGCAAACAATTGCTTCTCTTTAACAAGATACACGTGGGTTTCTTAGTAAAGCTTTTCAGGAAATGAATACACTTTCAAAAGAACGTGATTATATTTCAAAGCATAGCTTCTACAGAGAAAAGGAACACTGATCTCACTTCTAACAGTAATTTGACATGTCGCAAACAACTTTTCTTTACACAGAAAGACGTGTGTTTCTTACTAAAGCTATTTATAAAATGAATACACTTTCCAAAGAATGTGACTTTCTTTCAAAGTAAAGCTTCTACGGAGAAAAGGAACATTGATATCACTTCTAACAATAATTTGACACGTCGCAAACAACTGCTTCTCTTTACAGGGAAACACATGTGTGTTTCTTCCTAAAGCTTTTCATGAAATGAATACACTTTGAAATAAATGTGATTATCTTTCAAAGTAAAGCTTCTACAGAGAAAGGAACACTTATCTCTCTTCCAAAAATACTTTGACATGTCGCAAAAAATGGCTTTTCTTTACAGAGAAACAGTTGTGCGTTTCTTACTAAAGCTATTTTTGAAATGAATACACTTTCAAAACAATGAGATTATCTTTCAAAGTAAAGCTTGTAGAGAGAAAAGAAAACTGTTCTCATTTTTAACAGTAATTTGACATGTCACAAACAACTGCTTTTCTTTAGAGAGAAATACATGTATGTTTCTTACTAAAGATTTTCAAGAAATGTATACACTTTCAAAAGAACGTGATTATCTTTCAAATTAAAGCTTGTACAGAGAAAAGGAATATTGATCTCACTTCAAACAATATTTTGACATGTCCCAAACAACTGCTTCTCCTAACCAAGTAACACATGTGCTTTGCTTACTAAAGTTTTAAAGAAATGAATACACTTTTAAAAGAACATGATTATATTTCAAAGCAGAGTTTCTACAGAGAATGGAACACTGATCTCACTTCTAACAATACTTTGACATGTCGCAAACAACTGCTTCTCTTTAGAGAAACACATGTGCGTTTCTTACTAAAGCTATTTATGAAATGAACACCCTTTCAAAAGAATGTGATTTTCTTTCAAAGTAAACCTGCTACAGAGAAAAGGAATACTGATTTCACTTCAAACAATACTTTGAATGTCGTAAACAACTGCTTCTCCTTACCAAGATACACATGTGTGTTTCATGCTAAAGCTTTTCAAGAAATGAATACACTTTCAAAAGAATGTGAATATCTTTCAAAGTAAAGCTTGTACAGAGAAAAGGAATACGGATCTCACTTCTACCAATACTTTAACATGTTCCAAAGAACTGCTTCTCTTTACAGAAAAACACATGTGCTTTTCTTACAAAAGCATTTCATGAAATAAATACACATTCAAAAGAACGTTATTATCTTTCAAAGTAAAACTTCTGCAGAGAAAAGGAAAACTAATCTCACTTCTAACAGTAATTTGACATGTCGCAAACATCTGCTTCTCTTTACAGAGAAACACATGTGCGTTTCTTACTAAAGCTTTTCAAGATATGAATACACTTTCAAAAGAACATGTTTATATTTCAAAACAAAGATTCTACAGAGAAAAGGAACACTGATCTCACTTCTAACAATACTTTGACATGTCGTAAACAATGGCTTCTCTTTACAAGGAACAGTTGTGCGTTTCTTACTTAAGTTATTTATGAAATGAATACACTTTCAAAGAATGTGATTATCTTTCAAAGTAAAGTTTCTAAAGAGAAATGAATACTGATCTCACTTCTAACAAGGCTTTGACATGTCAGAAACAACTGCCTTTCCTTACCAAGAAACACATGTGTGTTATTACTAAAGCATTTAAAGAAATAAATACACTTTCAAAAGAACGTGATTATATTTCAAATTAAAGCTTGCACACAGAAAATGACTACTGATCTCACTTCTAACAATACTTTGACATGTCGAAAACAACTGCTTCTCCTTACAGAGAAACACATGTGTGTTTCTTACAAAAGTATTTCATGAAATAAATGCACTTTCAAAAAAACGTGATTATCTTCCAAAGTAAAGCTTCTATAGAGAAAAGGAACACTGATCTCACTTCTCAAAAGACTTTGACATGTAGCAAAAACTGCTTCTCTTTACCAAGAAACACATGTGTTTCTTAATAAAGCTTTTCAAGAGATGAATACACTTTCAAAAGAACATGATTATATTTCAAAGCAAAGCTTCTACAGAGAAAAGTAACACTGATCTCACTTCTAACAGTAATTTGCCATGTTGCAAACAACTGCTTTTCTTTACAAAGAAACACTTTTGCGTTTCTTACTAAAGCTATTTTTGAAATGAACTCTTTCAAAACAATGTGATTATCTTCCAAAGTAAAGCTTCTACAGAGAAAAGGAAAACTGATCTCACTTCAAACAGTAATAGATATGTCGGAAAAATCTGCTTCTCTATAAGGAGAAGCACATGTGCATTTCTTAATAAAGCTTTTCCTAAAATGAATACACTTTAAAAAGAACGTGATTATATCTAAAAGCAAAGATTCTACAGAGAAAAGGAACACGGATCTCACTTCTAACAAGCCTTTGACATGTCACAAAGAACTGCTTTGCTTTACAGAAAAAGACATGTGCGTTTCTTACTAAAGCATTTCAAGAAATGAATACACTTTCAAAAGAATGTGATTATCTTTCAAATAAAGCTTCTACAGAGAAAAGGAATACTGATCTCACTTCAAACAATACTTTGACATGTCGCAAACAATTGCTTCTCTTTAACAAGATACACGTGGGTTTCTTAGTAAAGCTTTTCAAGAAATGAATACACTTTCAAAAGAACGTGATTATATTTCAAAGCATAGCTTCTACAGAGAAAAGGAACACTGATCTCACTTCTAACAGTAATTTGACATGTCGCAAACAACTTTTCTTTACACAGAAAGACGTGTGTTTCTTACTAAAGCTATTTATAAAATGAATACACTTTCCAAAGAATGTGACTTTCTTTCAAAGTAAAGCTTCTACGGAGAAAAGGAACATTGATATCACTTCTAACAATAATTTGACACGTCGCAAACAACTGCTTCTCTTTACAGGGAAACACATGTGTGTTTCTTCCTAAAGCTTTTCATGAAATGAATACACTTTGAAATAAATGTGATTATCTTTCAAAGTAAAGCTTCTACAGAGAAAGGAACACTTATCTCTCTTCCAAAAATACTTTGACATGTCGCAAAAAATGGCTTTTCTTTACAGAGAAACAGTTGTGCGTTTCTTACTAAAGCTATTTTTGAAATGAATACACTTTCAAAACAATGAGATTATCTTTCAAAGTAAAGCTTGTAGAGAGAAAAGAAAACTGTTCTCATTTTTAACAGTAATTTGACATGTCACAAACAACTGCTTTTCTTTAGAGAGAAATACATGTATGTTTCTTACTAAAGATTTTCAAGAAATGTATACACTTTCAAAAGAACGTGATTATCTTTCAAATTAAAGCTTGTACAGAGAAAAGGAATATTGATCTCACTTCAAACAATATTTTGACATGTCCCAAACAACTGCTTCTCCTAACCAAGTAACACATGTGCTTTGCTTACTAAAGTTTTAAAGAAATGAATACACTTTTAAAAGAACATGATTATATTTCAAAGCAGAGTTTCTACAGAGAATGGAACACTGATCTCACTTCTAACAATACTTTGACATGTCGCAAACAACTGCTTCTCTTTACAGAGAAACACTTGTGCGTTTCTTACTAAAGCTATTAATGAAATGAATACACTTTCAGAAGAATATGATTATCTTTCAAAGTAAAGTTGTACAGAGAAAGGTAAACTGATCTCACTTCTAACAATACTTTGACATGTCGCAAACAACTGCTTCTCTTTACCAAGAAACACATGTGTTTCTAACTAAAGCTGTTCAAGAAATGTATACACTTTCAAAAGAATGTGATTATCCTTCAAAGTAAAGCTTGTACAAAGAAAAGGAACACTGATATCACTTCTAACAAGACGTTGACATGTCGCAAAAAACTGCTTCTCTTTATCAAGAAACACATGTGTGTTAGTTACTAAAGCTTTTCAGGAAATGAATACACTTTCAAAAGAATGTGATTATCTTTCAAAGTAAATCTTGTACCTAGAAAAGGAATATTGACCTCACTTCAAACAACACTTTGACATGTCGCAAACAACTGCTTCTCCTTACCAAGTAACACAAGTGCGTTTTAACTAAAGCTTTTCAGGAAAGAATACAGTTTCAAAATAGCGTGATTATCTTTCAATGTAAAGCTTGTACAGAGAAAAGGAACACTGATCTCACTTCTAACAATACTTTGACATGTCGTAAACAATGGCTTCTCTTTACAAGGAACAGTTGTGCATTTCTTACTTAAGTTATTTGTGAAATGAATACACTTTCAAAGAATGTGATTATCTTTCAAAGTAAAGTTTCTAAAGAGAAATGAATACTGATCTCACTTCTAACATGGCTTTGACATGTCAGAAACAACTGCCTTTCCTTACCAAGAAACACATGTGTGTTATTACTAAAGCATTTAAAGAAATAAATACACTTTCAAAAGAACGTGATTATATTTCAAATTAAAGCTTGCACACAGAAAATGACTACTGATCTCACTTCTAACAATACTTTGACATGTCGAAAACAACTGCTTCTCCTTACAGAGAAACACATGTGTGTTTCTTACAAAAGTATTTCATGAAATAAATGCACTTTCAAAAAAACGTGATTATCTTCCAATGTAAAGCTTCTATAGAGACAAGGAACACTGATCTCACTTCTCAAAAGACTTTGACATGTAGCAAAAACTGCTTCTCTTTACCAAGAAACACATGTGTTTCTTAATAAAGCTTTTCAAGAGATGAATACACTTTCAAAAGAACATGATTATATTTCAAAGCAAAGCTTCTACAGAGAAAAGTAACACTGATCTCACTTCTAACAGTAATTTGCCATGTTGCAAACAACTGCTTTTCTTTACAAAGAAACACTTTTGCGTTTCTTACTAAAGCTATTTTTGAAATGAACTCTTTCAAAACAATGTGATTATCTTCCAAAGTAAAGCTTCTACAGAGAAAAGGAAAACTGATCTCACTTCAAACAGTAATAGATATGTCGGAAAAATCTGCTTCTCTATAAGGAGAAGCACATGTGCATTTCTTAATAAAGCTTTTCCTAAAATGAATACACTTTAAAAAGAACGTGATTATATCTAAAAGCAAAGATTCTACAGAGAAAAGGAACACGGATCTCACTTCTAACAAGCCTTTGACATGTCACAAAGAACTGCTTTGCTTTACAGAAAAAGACATGTGCGTTTCTTACTAAAGCATTTCAAGAAATGAATACACTTTCAAAAGAATGTGATTATCTTTCAAATAAAGCTTCTACAGAGAAAAGGAATACTGATCTCACTTCAAACAATACTTTGACATGTCGCAAACAATTGCTTCTCTTTAACAAGATACACGTGGGTTTCTTAGTAAAGCTTTTCAAGAAATGAATACACTTTCAAAAGAACGTGATTATATTTCAAAGCATAGCTTCTACAGAGAAAAGGAACACTGATCTCACTTCTAACAGTAATTTGACATGTCGCAAACAACTTTTCTTTACACAGAAAGACGTGTGTTTCTTACTAAAGCTATTTATAAAATGAATACACTTTCCAAAGAATGTGACTTTCTTTCAAAGTAAAGCTTCTACGGAGAAAAGGAACATTGATATCACTTCTAACAATAATTTGACACGTCGCAAACAACTGCTTCTCTTTACAGGGAAACACATGTGTGTTTCTTCCTAAAGCTTTTCATGAAATGAATACACTTTGAAATAAATGTGATTATCTTTCAAAGTAAAGCTTCTACAGAGAAAGGAACACTTATCTCTCTTCCAAAAATACTTTGACATGTCGCAAAAAATGGCTTTTCTTTTTTTTTTTCTTTTTTTTTTCTTTTTTTTTTTTATTCTTTTTTAATTAAAATTTCCAACTGCTCCCCGTTTCCCATTTCCCTCCCCTCCTCCCACACATTGCCCCCTCCCCCCTCTCCCCTCCCCTATCCCCACTCCTCTTCTCCTCCCCCCAGTCCATTCCCCCTCCCTCTCGCTACTGAAGAGCAGTACAAATTCCCTGCCCTACAGGAAGACCAAGGTCCTCCCACTTCCATCCAGGCCCAGTAAGGTGAGCATCAAAACAGGCTAAGCTCCCACAAAGCCAGTTCATGTATTAGGATCGAAACCTAGTGCCATTGTCCTTACAGAGAAACAGTTGTGCGTTTCTTACTAAAGCTATTTTTGAAATGAATACACTTTCAAAACAATGAGATTATCTTTCAAAGTAAAGCTTGTAGAGAGAAAAGAAAACTGTTCTCATTTTTAACAGTAATTTGACATGTCACAAACAACTGCTTTTCTTTAGAGAGAAATACATGTATGTTTCTTACTAAAGATTTTCAAGAAATGTATACACTTTCAAAAGAACGTGATTATCTTTCAAATTAAAGCTTGTACAGAGAAAAGGAATATTGATCTCACTTCAAACAATATTTTGACATGTCCCAAACAACTGCTTCTCCTAACCAAGTAACACATGTGCTTTGCTTACTAAAGTTTTAAAGAAATGAATACACTTTTAAAAGAACATGATTATATTTCAAAGCAGAGTTTCTACAGAGAATGGAACACTGATCTCACTTCTAACAATACTTTGACATGTCGCAAACAACTGCTTCTCTTTACAGAGAAACACTTGTGCGTTTCTTACTAAAGCTATTAATGAAATGAATACACTTTCAGAAGAATATGATTATCTTTCAAAGTAAAGTTGTACAGAGAAAGGTAAACTGATCTCACTTCTAACAATACTTTGACATGTCGCAAACAACTGCTTCTCTTTACCAAGAAACACATGTGTTTCTAACTAAAGCTGTTCAAGAAATGTATACACTTTCAAAAGAATGTGATTATCCTTCAAAGTAAAGCTTGTACAAAGAAAAGGAACACTGATATCACTTCTAACAAGACGTTGACATGTCGCAAAAAACTGCTTCTCTTTATCAAGAAACACATGTGTGTTAGTTACTAAAGCTTTTCAGGAAATGAATACACTTTCAAAAGAATGTGATTATCTTTCAAAGTAAATCTTGTACCTAGAAAAGGAATATTGACCTCACTTCAAACAACACTTTGACATGTCGCAAACAACTGCTTCTCCTTACCAAGTAACACAAGTGCGTTTTAACTAAAGCTTTTCAGGAAAGAATACAGTTTCAAAATAGCGTGATTATCTTTCAATGTAAAGCTTGTACAGAGAAAAGGAACACTGATCTCACTTCTAACAATACTTTGACATGTCGTAAACAATGGCTTCTCTTTACAAGGAACAGTTGTGCATTTCTTACTTAAGTTATTTGTGAAATGAATACACTTTCAAAGAATGTGATTATCTTTCAAAGTAAAGTTTCTAAAGAGAAATGAATACTGATCTCACTTCTAACATGGCTTTGACATGTCAGAAACAACTGCCTTTCCTTACCAAGAAACACATGTGTGTTATTACTAAAGCATTTAAAGAAATAAATACACTTTCAAAAGAACGTGATTATATTTCAAATTAAAGCTTGCACACAGAAAATGACTACTGATCTCACTTCTAACAATACTTTGACATGTCGAAAACAACTGCTTCTCCTTACAGAGAAACACATGTGTGTTTCTTACAAAAGTATTTCATGAAATAAATGCACTTTCAAAAAAACGTGATTATCTTCCAATGTAAAGCTTCTATAGAGACAAGGAACACTGATCTCACTTCTCAAAAGACTTTGACATGTAGCAAAAACTGCTTCTCTTTACCAAGAAACACATGTGTTTCTTAATAAAGCTTTTCAAGAGATGAATACACTTTCAAAAGAACATGATTATATTTCAAAGCAAAGCTTCTACAGAGAAAAGTAACACTGATCTCACTTCTAACAGTAATTTGCCATGTTGCAAACAACTGCTTTTCTTTACAAAGAAACACTTTTGCGTTTCTTACTAAAGCTATTTTTGAAATGAACTCTTTCAAAACAATGTGATTATCTTCCAAAGTAAAGCTTCTACAGAGAAAAGGAAAACTGATCTCACTTCAAACAGTAATAGATATGTCGGAAAAATCTGCTTCTCTATAAGGAGAAGCACATGTGCATTTCTTAATAAAGCTTTTCCTAAAATGAATACACTTTAAAAAGAACGTGATTATATCTAAAAGCAAAGATTCTACAGAGAAAAGGAACACGGATCTCACTTCTAACAAGCCTTTGACATGTCACAAAGAACTGCTTTGCTTTACAGAAAAAGACATGTGCGTTTCTTACTAAAGCATTTCAAGAAATGAATACACTTTCAAAAGAATGTGATTATCTTTCAAATAAAGCTTCTACAGAGAAAAGGAATACTGATCTCACTTCAAACAATACTTTGACATGTCGCAAACAATTGCTTCTCTTTAACAAGATACACGTGGGTTTCTTAGTAAAGCTTTTCAAGAAATGAATACACTTTCAAAAGAACGTGATTATATTTCAAAGCATAGCTTCTACAGAGAAAAGGAACACTGATCTCACTTCTAACAGTAATTTGACATGTCGCAAACAACTTTTCTTTACACAGAAAGACGTGTGTTTCTTACTAAAGCTATTTATAAAATGAATACACTTTCCAAAGAATGTGACTTTCTTTCAAAGTAAAGCTTCTACGGAGAAAAGGAACATTGATATCACTTCTAACAATAATTTGACACGTCGCAAACAACTGCTTCTCTTTACAGGGAAACACATGTGTGTTTCTTCCTAAAGCTTTTCATGAAATGAATACACTTTGAAATAAATGTGATTATCTTTCAAAGTAAAGCTTCTACAGAGAAAGGAACACTTATCTCTCTTCCAAAAATACTTTGACATGTCGCAAAAAATGGCTTTTCTTTACAGAGAAACAGTTGTGCGTTTCTTACTAAAGCTATTTTTGAAATGAATACACTTTCAAAACAATGAGATTATCTTTCAAAGTAAAGCTTGTAGAGAGAAAAGAAAACTGTTCTCATTTTTAACAGTAATTTGACATGTCACAAACAACTGCTTTTCTTTAGAGAGAAATACATGTATGCTTCTTACTAAAGATTTTCAAGAAATGTATACACTTTCAAAAGAACGTGATTATCTTTCAAATTAAAGCTTGTACAGAGAAAAGGAATATTGATCTCACTTCAAACAATATTTTGACATGTCCCAAACAACTGCTTCTCCTAACCAAGTAACACATGTGCTTTGCTTACTAAAGTTTTAAAGAAATGAATACACTTTTAAAAGAACATGATTATATTTCAAAGCAGAGTTTCTACAGAGAATGGAACACTGATCTCACTTCTAACAATACTTTGACATGTCGCAAACAACTGCTTCTCTTTACAGAGAAACACTTGTGCGTTTCTTACTAAAGCTATTAATGAAATGAATACACTTTCAGAAGAATATGATTATCTTTCAAAGTAAAGTTGTACAGAGAAAGGTAAACTGATCTCACTTCTAACAATACTTTGACATGTCGCAAACAACTGCTTCTCTTTACCAAGAAACACATGTGTTTCTAACTAAAGCTGTTCAAGAAATGTATACACTTTCAAAAGAATGTGATTATCCTTCAAAGTAAAGCTTGTACAAAGAAAAGGAACACTGATATCACTTCTAACAAGACGTTGACATGTCGCAAAAAACTGCTTCTCTTTATCAAGAAACACATGTGTGTTAGTTACTAAAGCTTTTCAGGAAATGAATACACTTTCAAAAGAATGTGATTATCTTTCAAAGTAAATCTTGTACCTAGAAAAGGAACATTGACCTCACTTCAAACAACACTTTGACATGTCGCAAACAACTGCTTCTCCTTACCAAGTAACACAAGTGCGTTTTAACTAAAGCTTTTCAGGAAAGAATACAGTTTCAAAATAGCGTGATTATCTTTCAATGTAAAGCTTGTACAGAGAAAAGGAACACTGATCTCACTAATAACAATACTTTGACATGTCGCAAAAAATGGCCTCTCTTTACAGAGAAACACATGTGCGTTTCTTACTAAAGCTATTTATGAAATAAATACACTTTCAAAGAATGTGGTTATCTTTCAAATTAAAGCTTCTACAGAGAAAAGCAACACTGATCTCAGGTCTAATAGGACGTTGACATGTCGCAAACAACTGCTTCTCATTACCAAGAAACACATGTGCGTTTCTTACTAAAGTTTTTAAAGAAATGAATACACTTTTTAAAGAACCAATTGTATTGCAAAGCAAAGCTTCTACAGAGAATGGAACACTGATCTCCCTTCTAACAATACTTTGACATGTCGCAAACAACAGCTTCTCTTTACAGAGAAACACTTGTGCGTTTCTTACTAAAGCTATTAATGAAATGAATACACTTTCAAAGAATGTGATTATCTTTCAAAGTAAAGCTTCTACAGAGAAATGAATACTGATCACACTTCTAACAAGACTTTGACATGTCAGAAACAACTGCTTCTCTTTACCAAGACACACATGAGCATTATTACTAAAGCATTTCTAGAAATGAATACACTTTCAAAAGAACGTGACTATATTTCAAAATAAAGCTTCCACAGAGAAAATGAACACTGATCTCACTTCTAACAGTAATTTGACACGTCGAAAAGAAGTGCTTTTCTTTACAGAGAAACACATGTACGTTTCTTACTAAAGCTTATCATGAAATGAATACACTTTCAAAAGAATATGATTATACTTCAAAGCAAAGCTTCTACAGAGAAAAGGAACACTGATCTCACTTCTAAAAATACTTGACATGTCGGAAAAAACTGCTTCTCTTTACAGAGAAACACATATGCGTTTCTCCCTAATGCTTTTCATGAAATGAATACACTTTGAAAAGAATGTGATTATCTTTCAAAGTAAAGCTTTTACAGAGAAAGGAACACTGATCTCTCTTCTAAAAATACTTTGACATGATGCATAATACGGCCTTTCTTTACAGAGAAACAACTGTGCGTTTCTTACTAAAGTTATATATGAAACTAATACACTTTCAAAAAACGTGATTATCTTTCAAAATAAAGCTTTGACAGAGAA
The DNA here is from genome assembly GCF_950005125.1 of Chionomys nivalis. Classification (NCBI taxonomy): domain Eukaryota; kingdom Metazoa; phylum Chordata; class Mammalia; order Rodentia; family Cricetidae; genus Chionomys; species Chionomys nivalis. The sequence goes on along the minus strand of NW_026646977.1, from coordinate 953,282 downwards.
AAGGAAAACTGATCTCACTTCTAATAGATATTTGACAGTTGCAAACATCTGCTTCTTTACAGAGAAACTCATGTGTGTTTCATACTAAAACTTTTTAAGAAATGAATACACATTCAAAAGAACGTGATTATCATTCAAAGCAAAGCTTCTACAGAGGATGGAACACTGATCTCACTTCTAACAAGACTTTGACATTTAGGAAACAATTGAATCTCTTTACCAAGTAACACGTGTGTTTCTTACTAAAGCTAATCCTGAAATGAATACACTTTCAAAGGAATGTGATTATCTTTCAAAGTAAAGCTTCTACACAGAAAGGAACACTGATCTCTCTTCTAACAATACTTTGACATGTCGCAAAAAATGGCCTCTCTTTAGAGAAACACATGTGCGTTTCTTACTAAAGCTATTTATGAAATGAACACCCTTTCAAAAGAATGTGATTTTCTTTCAAAGTAAACCTGCTACAGAGAAAAGGAATACTGATTTCACTTCAAACAATACTTTGAATGTCGTAAACAACTGCTTCTCCTTACCAAGATACACATGTGTGTTTCATGCTAAAGCTTTTCAAGAAATGAATACACTTTCAAAAGAATGTGAATATCTTTCAAAGTAAAGCTTGTACAGAGAAAAGGAATGCGGATCTCACTTCTACCAATACTTTAACATGTTCCAAAGAACTGCTTCTCTTTACAGAAAAACACATGTGCTTTTCTTACAAAAGCATTTCATGAAATAAATACACATTCAAAAGAACGTTATTATCTTTCAAAGTAAAACTTCTGCAGAGAAAAGGAAAACTAATCTCACTTCTAACAGTAATTTGACATGTCGCAAACATCTGCTTCTCTTTACAGAGAAACACATGTGCGTTTCTTACTAAAGCTTTTCAAGATATGAATACACTTTCAAAAGAACATGTTTATATTTCAAAACAAAGATTCTACAGAGAAAAGGAACACTGATCTCACTTCTACCAATACTTTGACATGTCGTAAACAATGGCTTCTCTTTACAAGGAACAGTTGTGCGTTTCTTACTTAAGTTATTTATGAAATGAATACACTTTCAAAGAATGTGATTATCTTTCAAAGTAAAGTTTCTAAAGAGAAATGAACACTGATCTCACTTCTAACAAGGCTTTGACATGTCAGAAACAACTGCCTTTCCTTACCAAGAAACACATGTGTGTTATTACTAAAGCATTTAAAGAAATAAATACACTTTCAAAAGAACGTGATTATATTTCAAATTAAAGCTTGCACACAGAAAATGACTACTGATCTCACTTCTAACAATACTTTGACATGTCGAAAACAACTGCTTCTCCTTACAGAGAAACACATGTGTGTTTCTTACAAAAGTATTTCATGAAATAAATGCACTTTCAAAAAAACGTGATTATCTTCCAAAGTAAAGCTTCTATAGAGAAAAGGAACACTGATCTCACTTCTCAAAAGACTTTGACATGTAGCAAAAACTGCTTCTCTTTACCAAGAAACACATGTGTTTCTTAATAAAGCTTTTCAAGAGATGAATACACTTTCAAAAGAACATGATTATATTTCAAAGCAAAGCTTCTACAGAGAAAAGTAACACTGATCTCACTTCTAACAGTAATTTGCCATGTTGCAAACAACTGCTTTTCTTTACAAAGAAACACTTTTGCGTTTCTTACTAAAGCTATTTTTGAAATGAACTCTTTCAAAACAATGTGATTATCTTCCAAAGTAAAGCTTCTACAGAGAAAAGGAAAACTGATCTCACTTCAAACAGTAATAGATATGTCGAAAAAATCTGCTTCTCTATAAGGAGAAGCACATGTGCATTTCTTAATAAAGCTTTTCCTAAAATGAATACACTTTAAAAAGAACGTGATTATATTTAAAAGCAAAGATTCTACAGAGAAAAGGAACACGGATCTCACTTCTAACAAGCCTTTGACATGTCACAAAGAACTGCTTTGCTTTACAGAAAAAGACATGTGCGTTTCTTACTAAAGCATTTCAAGAAATGAATACACTTTCAAAAGAATGTGATTATCTTTCAAATAAAGCTTCTACAGAGAAAAGGAATACTGATCTCACTTCAAACAATACTTTGACATGTCGCAAACAATTGCTTCTCTTTAACAAGATACACGTGGGTTTCTTAGTAAAGCTTTTCAAGAAATGAATACACTTTCAAAAGAACGTGATTATATTTCAAAGCATAGCTTCTACAGAGAAAAGGAACACTGATCTCACTTCTAACAGTAATTTGACATGTCGCAAACAACTTTTCTTTACACAGAAAGACGTGTGTTTCTTACTAAAGCTATTTATAAAATGAATACACTTTCCAAAGAATGTGACTTTCTTTCAAAGTAAAGGTCTACGGAGAAAAGGAACATTGATATCACTTCTAACAATAATTTGACACGTCGCAAACAACTGCTTCTCTTTACAGGGAAACACATGTGTGTTTCTTCCTAAAGCTTTTCATGAAATGAATACACTTTGAAATAAATGTGATTATCTTTCAAAGTAAAGCTTCTACAGAGAAAGGAACACTTATCTCTCTTCCAAAAATACTTTGACATGTCGCAAAAAATGGCTTTTCTTTACAGAGAAACAGTTGTGCGTTTCTTACTAAAGCTATTTTTGAAATGAATACACTTTCAAAACAATGAGATTATCTTTCAAAGTAAAGCTTGTAGAGAGAAAAGAAAACTGTTCTCATTTTTAACAGTAATTTGACATGTCACAAACAACTGCTTTTCTTTAGAGAGAAATACATGTATGTTTCTTACTAAAGATTTTCAAGAAATGTATACACTTTCAAAAGAACGTGATTATCTTTCAAATTAAAGCTTGTACAGAGAAAAGGAATATTGATCTCACTTCAAACAATATTTTGACATGTCCCAAACAACTGCTTCTCCTAACCAAGTAACACATGTGCTTTGCTTACTAAAGTTTTAAAGAAATGAATACACTTTTAAAAGAACATGATTATATTTCAAAGCAGAGTTTCTACAGAGAATGGAACACTGATCTCACTTCTAACAATACTTTGACATGTCGCAAACAACTGCTTCTCTTTACAGAGAAACACTTGTGCGTTTCTTACTAAAGCTATTAATGAAATGAATACACTTTCAGAAGAATATGATTATCTTTCAAAGTAAAGTTGTACAGAGAAAGGTAAACTGATCTCACTTCTAACAATACTTTGACATGTCGCAAACAACTGCTTCTCTTTACCAAGAAACACATGTGTTTCTAACTAAAGCTGTTCAAGAAATGTATACACTTTCAAAAGAATGTGATTATCCTTCAAAGTAAAGCTTGTACAAAGAAAAGGAACACTGATATCACTTCTAACAAGACGTTGACATGTCGCAAAAAACTGCTTCTCTTTATCAAGAAACACATGTGTGTTAGTTACTAAAGCTTTTCAGGAAATGAATACACTTTCAAAAGAATGTGATTATCTTTCAAAGTAAATCTTGTACCTAGAAAAGGAACATTGACCTCACTTCAAACAACACTTTGACATGTCGCAAACAACTGCTTCTCCTTACCAAGTAACACAAGTGCGTTTTAACTAAAGCTTTTCAGGAAAGAATACAGTTTCAAAATAGCGTGATTATCTTTCAATGTAAAGCTTGTACAGAGAAAAGGAACACTGATCTCACTAATAACAATACTTTGACATGTCGCAAAAAATGGCCTCTCTTTACAGAGAAACACATGTGTGTTTCTTACTAAAGCTATTTATGAAATAAATACACTTTCAAAGAATGTGGTTATCTTTCAAATTAAAGCTTCTACAGAGAAAAGCAACACTGATCTCAGGTCTAATAGGACGTTGACATGTCGCAAACAACTGCTTCTCATTACCAAGAAACACATGTGCGTTTCTTACTAAAGTTTTTAAAGAAATGAATACACTTTTTAAAGAACCAATTGTATTGCAAAGCAAAGCTTCTACAGAGAATGGAACACTGATCTCCCTTCTAACAATACTTTGACATGTCGCAAACAACAGCTTCTCTTTACAGAGAAACACTTGTGCGTTTCTTACTAAAGCTATTAATGAAATGAATACACTTTCAAAGAATGTGATTATCTTTCAAAGTAAAGCTTCTACAGAGAAATGAATACTGATCACACTTCTAACAAGACTTTGACATGTCAGAAACAACTGCTTCTCTTTACCAAGACACACATGAGCATTATTACTAAAGCATTTCTAGAAATGAATACACTTTCAAAAGAACGTGACTATATTTCAAAATAAAGCTTCCACAGAGAAAATGAACACTGATCTCACTTCTAACAGTAATTTGACACGTCGAAAAGAAGTGCTTTTCTTTACAGAGAAACACATGTACGTTTCTTACTAAAGCTTATCATGAAATGAATACACTTTCAAAAGAATATGATTATACTTCAAAGCAAAGCTTCTACAGAGAAAAGGAACACTGATCTCACTTCTAAAAATACTTGACATGTCGGAAAAAACTGCTTCTCTTTACAGAGAAACACATATGCGTTTCTTCCTAATGCTTTTCATGAAATGAATACACTTTGAAAAGAATGTGATTATCTTTCAAAGTAAAGCTTTTACAGAGAAAGGAACACTGATCTCTCTTCTAAAAATACTTTGACATGATGCATAATACGGCCTTTCTTTACAGAGAAACAACTGTGCGTTTCTTACTAAAGTTATATATGAAACTAATACACTTTCAAAAAACGTGATTATCTTTCAAAATAAAGCTTTGACAGAGAAAAGGAAAACTGATCTCACTTCTAATAGATATTTGACAGTTGCAAACATCTGCTTCTTTACAGAGAAACTCATGTGTGTTTCATACTAAAACTTTTTAAGAAATGAATACACATTCAAAAGAACGTGATTATCATTCAAAGCAAAGCTTCTACAGAGGATGGAACACTGATCTCACTTCTAACAAGACTTTGACATTTAGGAAACAATTGAATCTCTTTACCAAGTAACACGTGTGTTTCTTACTAAAGCTAATCCTGAAATGAATACACTTTCAAAGGAATGTGATTATCTTTCAAAGTAAAGCTTCTACACAGAAAGGAACACTGATCTCTCTTCTAACAATACTTTGACATGTCGCAAAAAATGGCCTCTCTTTAGAGAAACACATGTGCGTTTCTTACTAAAGCTATTTATGAAATGAACACCCTTTCAAAAGAATGTGATTTTCTTTCAAAGTAAACCTGCTACAGAGAAAAGGAATACTGATTTCACTTCAAACAATACTTTGAATGTCGTAAACAACTGCTTCTCCTTACCAAGATACACATGTGTGTTTCATGCTAAAGCTTTTCAAGAAATGAATACACTTTCAAAAGAATGTGAATATCTTTCAAAGTAAAGCTTGTACAGAGAAAAGGAATGCGGATCTCACTTCTACCAATACTTTAACATGTTCCAAAGAACTGCTTCTCTTTACAGAAAAACACATGTGCTTTTCTTACAAAAGCATTTCATGAAATAAATACACATTCAAAAGAACGTTATTATCTTTCAAAGTAAAACTTCTGCAGAGAAAAGGAAAACTAATCTCACTTCTAACAGTAATTTGACATGTCGCAAACATCTGCTTCTCTTTACAGAGAAACACATGTGCGTTTCTTACTAAAGCTTTTCAAGATATGAATACACTTTCAAAAGAACATGTTTATATTTCAAAACAAAGATTCTACAGAGAAAAGGAACACTGATCTCACTTCTACCAATACTTTGACATGTCGTAAACAATGGCTTCTCTTTACAAGGAACAGTTGTGCGTTTCTTACTTAAGTTATTTATGAAATGAATACACTTTCAAAGAATGTGATTATCTTTCAAAGTAAAGTTTCTAAAGAGAAATGAACACTGATCTCACTTCTAACAAGGCTTTGACATGTCAGAAACAACTGCCTTTCCTTACCAAGAAACACATGTGTGTTATTACTAAAGCATTTAAAGAAATAAATACACTTTCAAAAGAACGTGATTATATTTCAAATTAAAGCTTGCACACAGAAAATGACTACTGATCTCACTTCTAACAATACTTTGACATGTCGAAAACAACTGCTTCTCCTTACAGAGAAACACATGTGTGTTTCTTACAAAAGTATTTCATGAAATAAATGCACTTTCAAAAAAAGTGATTATCTTCCAAAGTAAAGCTTCTATAGAGAAAAAGAACACTGATCTCACTTCTCAAAAGACTTTGACATGTAGCAAAAACTGCTTCTCTTTACCAAGAAACACATGTGTTTCTTAATAAAGCTTTTCAAGAGATGAATACACTTTCAAAAGAACATGATTATATTTCAAAGCAAAGCTTCTACAGAGAAAAGTAACACTGATCTCACTTCTAACAGTAATTTGCCATGTTGCAAACAACTGCTTTTCTTTACAAAGAAACACTTTTGCGTTTCTTACTAAAGCTATTTTTGAAATGAACTCTTTCAAAACAATGTGATTATCTTCCAAAGTAAAGCTTCTACAGAGAAAAGGAAAACTGATCTCACTTCAAACAGTAATAGATATGTCGGAAAAATCTGCTTCTCTATAAGGAGAAGCACATGTGCATTTCTTAATAAAGCTTTTCCTAAAATGAATACACTTTAAAAAGAACGTGATTATATTTAAAAGCAAAGATTCTACAGAGAAAAGGAACACGGATCTCACTTCTAACAAGCCTTTGACATGTCACAAAGAACTGCTTTGCTTTACAGAAAAAGACATGTGCGTTTCTTACTAAAGCATTTCAAGAAATGAATACACTTTCAAAAGAATGTGATTATCTTTCAAATAAAGCTTCTACAGAGAAAAGGAATACTGATCTCACTTCAAACAATACTTTGACATGTCGCAAACAATTGCTTCTCTTTAACAAGATACACGTGGGTTTCTTAGTAAAGCTTTTCAAGAAATGAATACACTTTCAAAAGAACGTGATTATATTTCAAAGCATAGCTTCTACAGAGAAAAGGAACACTGATCTCACTTCTAACAGTAATTTGACATGTCGCAAACAACTTTTCTTTACACAGAAAGACGTGTGTTTCTTACTAAAGCTATTTATAAAATGAATACACTTTCCAAAGAATGTGACTTTCTTTCAAAGTAAAGCTTCTACGGAGAAAAGGAACATTGATATCACTTCTAACAATAATTTGACACGTCGCAAACAACTGCTTCTCTTTACAGGGAAACACATGTGTGTTTCTTCCTAAAGCTTTTCATGAAATGAATACACTTTGAAATAAATGTGATTATCTTTCAAAGTAAAGCTTCTACAGAGAAAGGAACACTTATCTCTCTTCCAAAAATACTTTGACATGTCGCAAAAAATGGCTTTTCTTTACAGAGAAACAGTTGTGCGTTTCTTACTAAAGCTATTTTTGAAATGAATACACTTTCAAAACAATGAGATTATCTTTCAAAGTAAAGCTTGTAGAGAGAAAAGAAAACTGTTCTCATTTTTAACAGTAATTTGACATGTCACAAACAACTGCTTTTCTTTAGAGAGAAATACATGTATGTTTCTTACTAAAGATTTTCAAGAAATGTATACACTTTCAAAAGAACGTGATTATCTTTCAAATTAAAGCTTGTACAGAGAAAAGGAATATTGATCTCACTTCAAACAATATTTTGACATGTCCCAAACAACTGCTTCTCCTAACCAAGTAACACATGTGCTTTGCTTACTAAAGTTTTAAAGAAATGAATACACTTTTAAAAGAACATGATTATATTTCAAAGCAGAGTTTCTACAGAGAATGGAACACTGATCTCACTTCTAACAATACTTTGACATGTCGCAAACAACTGCTTCTCTTTACAGAGAAACACTTGTGCGTTTCTTACTAAAGCTATTAATGAAATGAATACACTTTCAGAAGAATATGATTATCTTTCAAAGTAAAGTTGTACAGAGAAAGGTAAACTGATCTCACTTCTAACAATACTTTGACATGTCGCAAACAACTGCTTCTCTTTACCAAGAAACACATGTGTTTCTAACTAAAGCTGTTCAAGAAATGTATACACTTTCAAAAGAATGTGATTATCCTTCAAAGTAAAGCTTGTACAAAGAAAAGGAACACTGATATCACTTCTAACAAGACGTTGACATGTCGCAAAAAACTGCTTCTCTTTATCAAGAAACACATGTGTGTTAGTTACTAAAGCTTTTCAGGAAATGAATACACTTTCAAAAGAATGTGATTATCTTTCAAAGTAAATCTTGTACCTAGAAAAGGAACATTGACCTCACTTCAAACAACACTTTGACATGTCGCAAACAACTGCTTCTCCTTACCAAGTAACACAAGTGCGTTTTAACTAAAGCTTTTCAGGAAAGAATACAGTTTCAAAATAGCGTGATTATCTTTCAATGTAAAGCTTGTACAGAGAAAAGGAACACTGATCTCACTAATAACAATACTTTGACATGTCGCAAAAAATGGCCTCTCTTTACAGAGAAACACATGTGCGTTTCTTACTAAAGCTATTTATGAAATAAATACACTTTCAAAGAATGTGGTTATCTTTCAAATTAAAGCTTCTACAGAGAAAAGCAACACTGATCTCAGGTCTAATAGGACGTTGACATGTCGCAAACAACTGCTTCTCATTACCAAGAAACACATGTGCGTTTCTTACTAAAGTTTTTAAAGAAATGAATACACTTTTTAAAGAACCAATTGTATTGCAAAGCAAAGCTTCTACAGAGAATGGAACACTGATCTCCCTTCTAACAATACTTTGACATGTCGCAAACAACAGCTTCTCTTTACAGAGAAACACTTGTGCGTTTCTTACTAAAGCTATTAATGAAATGAATACACTTTCAAAGAATGTGATTATCTTTCAAAGTAAAGCTTCTACAGAGAAATGAATACTGATCACACTTCTAACAAGACTTTGACATGTCAGAAACAACTGCTTCTCTTTACCAAGACACACATGAGCATTATTACTAAAGCATTTCTAGAAATGAATACACTTTCAAAAGAACGTGACTATATTTCAAAATAAAGCTTCCACAGAGAAAATGAACACTGATCTCACTTCTAACAGTAATTTGACACGTCGAAAAGAAGTGCTTTTCTTTACAGAGAAACACATGTACGTTTCTTACTAAAGCTTATCATGAAATGAATACACTTTCAAAAGAATATGATTATACTTCAAAGCAAAGCTTCTACAGAGAAAAGGAACACTGATCTCACTTCTAAAAATACTTGACATGTCGGAAAAAACTGCTTCTCTTTACAGAGAAACACATATGCGTTTCTTCCTAATGCTTTTCATGAAATGAATACACTTTGAAAAGAATGTGATTATCTTTCAAAGTAAAGCTTTTACAGAGAAAGGAACACTGATCTCTCTTCTAAAAATACTTTGACATGATGCATAATACGGCCTTTCTTTACAGAGAAACAACTGTGCGTTTCTTACTAAAGTTATATATGAAACTAATACACTTTCAAAAAACGTGATTATCTTTCAAAATAAAGCTTTGACAGAGAAAAGGAAAACTGATCTCACTTCTAATAGATATTTGACAGTTGCAAACATCTGCTTCTTTACAGAGAAACTCATGTGTGTTTCATACTAAAACTTTTTAAGAAATGAATACACATTCAAAAGAACGTGATTATCATTCAAAGCAAAGCTTCTACAGAGGATGGAACACTGATCTCACTTCTAACAAGACTTTGACATTTAGGAAACAATTGAATCTCTTTACCAAGTAACACGTGTGTTTCTTACTAAAGCTAATCCTGAAATGAATACACTTTCAAAGGAATGTGATTATCTTTCAAAGTAAAGCTTCTACACAGAAAGGAACACTGATCTCTCTTCTAACAATACTTTGACATGTCGCAAAAAATGGCCTCTCTTTAGAGAAACACATGTGCGTTTCTTACTAAAGCTATTTATGAAATGAACACCCTTTCAAAAGAATGTGATTTTCTTTCAAAGTAAACCTGCTACAGAGAAAAGGAATACTGATTTCACTTCAAACAATACTTTGAATGTCGTAAACAACTGCTTCTCCTTACCAAGATACACATGTGTGTTTCATGCTAAAGCTTTTCAAGAAATGAATACACTTTCAAAAGAATGTGAATATCTTTCAAAGTAAAGCTTGTACAGAGAAAAGGAATGCGGATCTCACTTCTACCAATACTTTAACATGTTCCAAAGAACTGCTTCTCTTTACAGAAAAACACATGTGCTTTTCTTACAAAAGCATTTCATGAAATAAATACACATTCAAAAGAACGTTATTATCTTTCAAAGTAAAACTTCTGCAGAGAAAAGGAAAACTAATCTCACTTCTAACAGTAATTTGACATGTCGCAAACATCTGCTTCTCTTTACAGAGAAACACATGTGCGTTTCTTACTAAAGCTTTTCAAGATATGAATACACTTTCAAAAGAACATGTTTATATTTCAAAACAAAGATTCTACAGAGAAAAGGAACACTGATCTCACTTCTACCAATACTTTGACATGTCGTAAACAATGGCTTCTCTTTACAAGGAACAGTTGTGCGTTTCTTACTTAAGTTATTTATGAAATGAATACACTTTCAAAGAATGTGATTATCTTTCAAAGTAAAGTTTCTAAAGAGAAATGAACACTGATCTCACTTCTAACAAGGCTTTGACATGTCAGAAACAACTGCCTTTCCTTACCAAGAAACACATGTGTGTTATTACTAAAGCATTTAAAGAAATAAATACACTTTCAAAAGAACGTGATTATATTTCAAATTAAAGCTTGCACACAGAAAATGACTACTGATCTCACTTCTAACAATACTTTGACATGTCGAAAACAACTGCTTCTCCTTACAGAGAAACACATGTGTGTTTCTTACAAAAGTATTTCATGAAATAAATGCACTTTCAAAAAAACGTGATTATCTTCCAAAGTAAAGCTTCTATAGAGAAAAGGAACACTGATCTCACTTCTCAAAAGACTTTGACATGTAGCAAAAACTGCTTCTCTTTACCAAGAAACACATGTGTTTCTTAATAAAGCTTTTCAAGAGATGAATACACTTTCAAAAGAACATGATTATATTTCAAAGCAAAGCTTCTACAGAGAAAAGTAACACTGATCTCACTTCTAACAGTAATTTGCCATGTTGCAAACAACTGCTTTTCTTTACAAAGAAACACTTTTGCGTTTCTTACTAAAGCTATTTTTGAAATGAACTCTTTCAAAACAATGTGATTATCTTCCAAAGTAAAGCTTCTACAGAGAAAAGGAAAACTGATCTCACTTCAAACAGTAATAGATATGTCGGAAAAATCTGCTTCTCTATAAGGAGAAGCACATGTGCATTTCTTAATAAAGCTTTTCCTAAAATGAATACACTTTAAAAAGAACGTGATTTATATTTAAAAGCAAAGATTCTACAGAGAAAAGGAACACGGATCTCACTTCTAACAAGCCTTTGACATGTCACAAAGAACTGCTTTGCTTTACAGAAAAAGACATGTGCGTTTCTTACTAAAGCATTTCAAGAAATGAATACACTTTCAAAAGAATGTGATTATCTTTCAAATAAAGCTTCTACAGAGAAAAGGAATACTGATCTCACTTCAAACAATACTTTGACATGTCGCAAACAATTGCTTCTCTTTAACAAGATACACGTGGGTTTCTTAGTAAAGCTTTTCAAGAAATGAATACACTTTCAAAAGAACGTGATTATATTTCAAAGCATAGCTTCTACAGAGAAAAGGAACACTGATCTCACTTCTAACAGTAATTTGACATGTCGCAAACAACTTTTCTTTACACAGAAAGACGTGTGTTTCTTACTAAAGCTATTTATAAAATGAATACACTTTCCAAAGAATGTGACTTTCTTTCAAAGTAAAGCTTCTACGGAGAAAAGGAACATTGATATCACTTCTAACAATAATTTGACACGTCGCAAACAACTGCTTCTCTTTACAGGGAAACACATGTGTGTTTCTTCCTAAAGCTTTTCATGAAATGAATACACTTTGAAATAAATGTGATTATCTTTCAAAGTAAAGCTTCTACAGAGAAAGGAACACTTATCTCTCTTCCAAAAATACTTTGACATGTCGCAAAAAATGGCTTTTCTTTACAGAGAAACAGTTGTGCGTTTCTTACTAAAGCTATTTTTGAAATGAATACACTTTCAAAACAATGAGATTATCTTTCAAAGTAAAGCTTGTAGAGAGAAAAGAAAACTGTTCTCATTTTTAACAGTAATTTGACATGTCACAAACAACTGCTTTTCTTTAGAGAGAAATACATGTATGTTTCTTACTAAAGATTTTCAAGAAATGTATACACTTTCAAAAGAACGTGATTATCTTTCAAATTAAAGCTTGTACAGAGAAAAGGAATATTGATCTCACTTCAAACAATATTTTGACATGTCCCAAACAACTGCTTCTCCTAACCAAGTAACACATGTGCTTTGCTTACTAAAGTTTTAAAGAAATGAATACACTTTTAAAAGAACATGATTATATTTCAAAGCAGAGTTTCTACAGAGAATGGAACACTGATCTCACTTCTAACAATACTTTGACATGTCGCAAACAACTGCTTCTCTTTACAGAGAAACACTTGTGCGTTTCTTACTAAAGCTATTAATGAAATGAATACACTTTCAGAAGAATATGATTATCTTTCAAAGTAAAGTTGTACAGAGAAAGGTAAACTGATCTCACTTCTAACAATACTTTGACATGTCGCAAACAACTGCTTCTCTTTACCAAGAAACACATGTGTTTCTAACTAAAGCTGTTCAAGAAATGTATACACTTTCAAAAGAATGTGATTATCCTTCAAAGTAAAGCTTGTACAAAGAAAAGGAACACTGATATCACTTCTAACAAGACGTTGACATGTCGCAAAAAACTGCTTCTCTTTATCAAGAAACACATGTGTGTTAGTTACTAAAGCTTTTCAGGAAATGAATACACTTTCAAAAGAATGTGATTATCTTTCAAAGTAAATCTTGTACCTAGAAAAGGAACATTGACCTCACTTCAAACAACACTTTGACATGTCGCAAACAACTGCTTCTCCTTACCAAGTAACACAAGTGCGTTTTAACTAAAGCTTTTCAGGAAAGAATACAGTTTCAAAATAGCGTGATTATCTTTCAATGTAAAGCTTGTACAGAGAAAAGGAACACTGATCTCACTTCTAACAATACTTTGACATGTCGCAAAAAATGGCCTCTCTTTACAGAGAAACACATGTGCGTTTCTTACTAAAGCTATTTATGAAATAAATACACTTTCAAAGAATGTGGTTATCTTTCAAATTAAAGCTTCTACAGAGAAAAGCAACACTGATCTCAGGTCTAATAGGACGTTGACATGTCGCAAACAACTGCTTCTCATTACCAAGAAACACATGTGCGTTTCTTACTAAAGTTTTTAAAGAAATGAATACACTTTTTAAAGAACCAATTGTATTTCAAAGCAAAGCTTCTACAGAGAATGGAACACTGATCTCACTTCTAACAATACTTTGACATGTCGCAAACAACAGCTTCTCTTTACAGAGAAACACTTGTGCGTTTCTTACTAAAGCTATTAATGAAATGAATACACTTTCAAAGAATGTGATTATCTTTCAAAGTAAAGCTTCTACAGAGAAATGAATACTGATCACACTTCTAACAAGCCTTTGACATGTCAGAAACAACTGCTTCTCTTTACCAAGACACACATGAGCATTATTACTAAAGCATTTCTAGAAATGAATACACTTTCAAAAGAACGTGACTATATTTCAAAATAAAGCTTCCACAGAGAAAATGAACACTGATCTCACTTCTAACAGTAATTTGACATGTCGAAAAGAAGTGCTTTTCTTTACAGAGAAACACATGTACATTTCTTACTAAAGCTTATCATGAAATGAATACACTTTCAAAAGAATATGATTATACTTCAAAGCAAAGCTTCTACAGAGAAAAGGAACACTGATCTCACTTCTAAAAATACTTGACATGTCGGAAAAAACTGCTTCTCTTTACAGAGAAACACATATGCGTTTCTTCCTAATGCTTTTCATGAAATGAATACACTTTGAAAAGAATGTGATTATCTTTCAAAGTAAAGCTTTTACAGAGAAAGGAACACTGATCTCTCTTCTAAAAATACTTTGACATGATGCATAATACGGCCTTTCTTTACAGAGAAACAACTGTGCGTTTCTTACTAAAGTTATATATGAAACTAATACACTTTCAAAAAACGTGATTATCTTTCAAAATAAAGCTTTGACAGAGAAAAGGAAAACTGATCTCACTTCTAATAGATATTTGACAGTTGCAAACATCTGCTTCTTTACAGAGAAACTCATGTGTGTTTCATACTAAAACTTTTTAAGAAATGAATACACATTCAAAAGAACGTGATTATCATTCAAAGCAAAGCTTCTACAGAGGATGGAACACTGATCTCACTTCTAACAAGACTTTGACATTTAGGAAACAATTGAATCTCTTTACCAAGTAACACGTGTGTTTCTTACTAAAGCTAATCCTGAAATGAATACACTTTCAAAGGAATGTGATTATCTTTCAAAGTAAAGCTTCTACACAGAAAGGAACACTGATCTCTCTTCTAACAATACTTTGACATGTCGCAAAAAATGGCCTCTCTTTAGAGAAACACATGTGCGTTTCTTACTAAAGCTATTTATGAAATGAACACCCTTTCAAAAGAATGTGATTTTCTTTCAAAGTAAACCTGCTACAGAGAAAAGGAATACTGATTTCACTTCAAACAATACTTTGAATGTCGTAAACAACTGCTTCTCCTTACCAAGATACACATGTGTGTTTCATGCTAAAGCTTTTCAAGAAATGAATACACTTTCAAAAGAATGTGAATATCTTTCAAAGTAAAGCTTGTACAGAGAAAAGGAATACGGATCTCACTTCTACCAATACTTTCACATGTTCCAAAGAACTGCTTCTCTTTACAGAAAAACACATGTGCTTTTCTTACAAAAGCATTTCATGAAATAAATACACATTCAAAAGAACGTTATTATCTTTCAAAGTAAAACTTCTGCAGAGAAAAGGAAAACTAATCTCACTTCTAACAGTAATTTGACATGTCGCAAACATCTGCTTCTCTTTACAGAGAAACACATGTGCGTTTCTTACTAAAGCTTTTCAAGATATGAATACACTTTCAAAAGAACATGTTTATATTTCAAAACAAAGATTCTACAGAGAAAAGGAACACTGATCTCACTTCTACCAATACTTTGACATGTCGTAAACAATGGCTTCTCTTTACAAGGAACAGTTGTGCGTTTCTTACTTAAGTTATTTATGAAATGAATACACTTTCAAAGAATGTGATTATCTTTCAAAGTAAAGTTTCTAAAGAGAAATGAACACTGATCTCACTTCTAACAAGGCTTTGACATGTCAGAAACAACTGCCTTTCCTTACCAAGAAACACATGTGTGTTATTACTAAAGCATTTAAAGAAATAAATACACTTTCAAAAGAACGTGATTATATTTCAAATTAAAGCTTGCACACAGAAAATGACTACTGATCTCACTTCTAACAATACTTTGACATGTCGAAAACAACTGCTTCTCCTTACAGAGAAACACATGTGTGTTTCTTACAAAAGTATTTCATGAAATAAATGCACTTTCAAAAAAACGTGATTATCTTCCAAAGTAAAGCTTCTATAGAGAAAAGGAACACTGATCTCACTTCTCAAAAGACTTTGACATGTAGCAAAAACTGCTTCTCTTTACCAAGAAACACATGTGTTTCTTAATAAAGCTTTTCAAGAGATGAATACACTTTCAAAAGAACATGATTATATTTCAAAGCAAAGCTTCTACAGAGAAAAGTAACACTGATCTCACTTCTAACAGTAATTTGCCATGTTGCAAACAACTGCTTTTCTTTACAAAGAAACACTTTTGCGTTTCTTACTAAAGCTATTTTTGAAATGAACTCTTTCAAAACAATGTGATTATCTTCCAAAGTAAAGCTTCTACAGAGAAAAGGAAAACTGATCTCACTTCAAACAGTAATAGATATGTCGGAAAAATCTGCTTCTCTATAAGGAGAAGCACATGTGCATTTCTTAATAAAGCTTTTCCTAAAATGAATACACTTTAAAAAGAACGTGATTATATCTAAAAGCAAAGATTCTACAGAGAAAAGGAACACGGATCTCACTTCTAACAAGCCTTAGACATGTCACAAAGAACTGCTTTGCTTTACAGAAAAAGACATGTGCGTTTCTTACTAAAGCATTTCAAGAAATGAATACACTTTCAAAAGAATGTGATTATCTTTCAAATAAAGCTTCTACAGAGAAAAGGAATACTGATCTCACTTCAAACAATACTTTGACATGTCGCAAACAATTGCTTCTCTTTAACAAGATACACGTGGGTTTCTTAGTAAAGCTTTTCAAGAAATGAATACACTTTCAAAAGAACGTGATTATATTTCAAAGCATAGCTTCTACAGAGAAAAGGAACACTGATCTCACTTCTAACAGTAATTTGACATGTCGCAAACAACTTTTCTTTACACAGAAAGACGTGTGTTTCTTACTAAAGCTATTTATAAAATGAATACACTTTCCAAAGAATGTGACTTTCTTTCAAAGTAAAGCTTCTACGGAGAAAAGGAACATTGATATCACTTCTAACAATAATTTGACACGTCGCAAACAACTGCTTCTCTTTACAGGGAAACACATGTGTGTTTCTTCCTAAAGCTTTTCATGAAATGAATACACTTTGAAATAAATGTGATTATCTTTCAAAGTAAAGCTTCTACAGAGAAAGGAACACTTATCTCTCTTCCAAAAATACTTTGACATGTCGCAAAAAATGGCTTTTCTTTACAGAGAAACAGTTGTGCGTTTCTTACTAAAGCTATTTTTGAAATGAATACACTTTCAAAACAATGAGATTATCTTTCAAAGTAAAGCTTGTAGAGAGACAAGAAAACTGTTCTCATTTTTAACAGTAATTTGACATGTCACAAACAACTGCTTTTCTTTAGAGAGAAATACATGTATGTTTCTTACTAAAGATTTTCAAGAAATGTATACACTTTCAAAAGAACGTGATTATCTTTCAAATTAAAGCTTGTACAGAGAAAAGGAATATTGATCTCACTTCAAACAATATTTTGACATGTCCCAAACAACTGCTTCTCCTAACCAAGTAACACATGTGCTTTGCTTACTAAAGTTTTAAAGAAATGAATACACTTTTAAAAGAACATGATTATATTTCAAAGCAGAGTTTCTACAGAGAATGGAACACTGATCTCACTTCTAACAATACTTTGACATGTCGCAAACAACTGCTTCTCTTTACAGAGAAACACTTGTGCGTTTCTTACTAAAGCTATTAATGAAATGAATACACTTTCAGAAGAATATGATTATCTTTCAAAGTAAAGTTGTACAGAGAAAGGTAAACTGATCTCACTTCTATCAATACTTTGACATGTCGCAAACAACTGCTTCTCTTTACCAAGAAACACATGTGTTTCTATCTAAAGCTGTTCAAGAAATGTATACACTTTCAAAAGAATGTGATTATCCTTCAAAGTAAAGCTTGTACAAAGAAAAGGAACACTGATATCACTTCTAACAAGACGTTGACATGTCGCAAAAAACTGCTTCTCTTTATCAAGAAACACATGTGTGTTAGTTACTAAAGCTTTTCAGGAAATGAATACACTTTCAAAAGAATGTGATTATCTTTCAAAGTAAATCTTGTACCTAGAAAAGGAATATTGACCTCACTTCAAACAACACTTTGACATGTCGCAAACAACTGCTTCTCCTTACCAAGTAACACAAGTGCGTTTTAACTAAAGCTTTTCAGGAAAGAATACAGTTTCAAAATAGCGTGATTATCTTTCAATGTAAAGCTTGTACAGAGAAAAGGAACACTGATCTCACTTCTAACAATACTTTGACATGTCGTAAACAATGGCTTCTCTTTACAAGGAACAGTTGTGCATTTCTTACTTAAGTTATTTGTGAAATGAATACACTTTCAAAGAATGTGATTATCTTTCAAAGTAAAGTTTCTAAAGAGAAATGAATACTGATCTCACTTCTAACAAGGCTTTGACATGTCAGAAACAACTGCCTTTCCTTACCAAGAAACACATGTGTGTTATTACTAAAGCATTTAAAGAAATAAATACACTTTCAAAAGAACGTGATTATATTTCAAATTAAAGCTTGCACACAGAAAATGACTACTGATCTCACTTCTAACAATACTTTGACATGTCGAAAACAACTGCTTCTCCTTACAGAGAAACACATGTGTGTTTCTTACAAAAGTATTTCATGAAATAAATGCACTTTCAAAAAAACGTGATTATCTTCCAAAGTAAAGCTTCTATAGAGAAAAGGAACACTGATCTCACTTCTCAAAAGACTTTGACATGTAGCAAAAACTGCTTCTCTTTACCAAGAAACACATGTGTTTCTTAATAAAGCTTTTCAAGAGATGAATACACTTTCAAAAGAACATGATTATATTTCAAAGCAAAGCTTCTACAGAGAAAAGTAACACTGATCTCACTTCTAACAGTAATTTGCCATGTTGCAAACAACTGCTTTTCTTTACAAAGAAACACTTTTGCGTTTCTTACTAAAGCTATTTTTGAAATGAACTCTTTCAAAACAATGTGATTATCTTCCAAAGTAAAGCTTCTACAGAGAAAAGGAAAACTGATCTCACTTCAAACAGTAATAGATATGTCGGAAAAATCTGCTTCTCTATAAGGAGAAGCACATGTGCATTTCTTAATAAAGCTTTTCCTAAAATGAATACACTTTAAAAAGAACGTGATTATATCTAAAAGCAAAGATTCTACAGAGAAAAGGAACACGGATCTCACTTCTAACAAGCCTTAGACATGTCACAAAGAACTGCTTTGCTTTACAGAAAAAGACATGTGCGTTTCTTACTAAAGCATTTCAAGAAATGAATACACTTTCAAAAGAATGTGATTATCTTTCAAATAAAGCTTCTACAGAGAAAAGGAATACTGATCTCACTTCAAACAATACTTTGACATGTCGCAAACAATTGCTTCTCTTTAACAAGATACACGTGGGTTTCTTAGTAAAGCTTTTCAAGAAATGAATACACTTTCAAAAGAACGTGATTATATTTCAAAGCATAGCTTCTACAGAGAAAAGGAACACTGATCTCACTTCTAACAGTAATTTGACATGTCGCAAACAACTTTTCTTTACACAGAAAGACGTGTGTTTCTTACTAAAGCTATTTATAAAATGAATACACTTTCCAAAGAATGTGACTTTCTTTCAAAGTAAAGCTTCTACGGAGAAAAGGAACATTGATATCACTTCTAACAATAATTTGACACGTCGCAAACAACTGCTTCTCTTTACAGGGAAACACATGTGTGTTTCTTCCTAAAGCTTTTCATGAAATGAATACACTTTGAAATAAATGTGATTATCTTTCAAAGTAAAGCTTCTACAGAGAAAGGAACACTTATCTCTCTTCCAAAAATACTTTGACATGTCGCAAAAAATGGCTTTTCTTTACAGAGAAACAGTTGTGCGTTTCTTACTAAAGCTATTTTTGAAATGAATACACTTTCAAAACAATGAGATTATCTTTCAAAGTAAAGCTTGTAGAGAGAAAAGAAAACTGTTCTCATTTTTAACAGTAATTTGACATGTCACAAACAACTGCTTTTCTTTAGAGAGAAATACATGTATGTTTCTTACTAAAGATTTTCAAGAAATGTATACACTTTCAAAAGAACGTGATTATCTTTCAAATTAAAGCTTGTACAGAGAAAAGGAATATTGATCTCACTTCAAACAATATTTTGACATGTCCCAAACAACTGCTTCTCCTAACCAAGTAACACATGTGCTTTGCTTACTAAAGTTTTAAAGAAATGAATACACTTTTAAAAGAACATGATTATATTTCAAAGCAGAGTTTCTACAGAGAATGGAACACTGATCTCACTTCTAACAATACTTTGACATGTCGCAAACAACTGCTTCTCTTTACAGAGAAACACTTGTGCGTTTCTTACTAAAGCTATTAATGAAATGAATACACTTTCAGAAGAATATGATTATCTTTCAAAGTAAAGTTGTACAGAGAAAGGTAAACTGATCTCACTTCTATCAATACTTTGACATGTCGCAAACAACTGCTTCTCTTTACCAAGAAACACATGTGTTTCTATCTAAAGCTGTTCAAGAAATGTATACACTTTCAAAAGAATGTGATTATCCTTCAAAGTAAAGCTTGTACAAAGAAAAGGAACACTGATATCACTTCTAACAAGACGTTGACATGTCGCAAAAAACTGCTTCTCTTTATCAAGAAACACATGTGTGTTAGTTACTAAAGCTTTTCAGGAAATGAATACACTTTCAAAAGAATGTGATTATCTTTCAAAGTAAATCTTGTACCTAGAAAAGGAATATTGACCTCACTTCAAACAACACTTTGACATGTCGCAAACAACTGCTTCTCCTTACCAAGTAACACAAGTGCGTTTTAACTAAAGCTTTTCAGGAAAGAATACAGTTTCAAAATAGCGTGATTATCTTTCAATGTAAAGCTTGTACAGAGAAAAGGAACACTGATCTCACTTCTAACAATACTTTGACATGTCGTAAACAATGGCTTCTCTTTACAAGGAACAGTTGTGCATTTCTTACTTAAGTTATTTATGAAATGAATACACTTTCAAAGAATGTGATTATCTTTCAAAGTAACGTTTCTAAAGAGAAATGAATACTGATCTCACTTCTAACAAGGCTTTGACATGTCAGAAACAACTGCCTTTCCTTACCAAGAAACACATGTGTGTTATTACTAAAGCATTTAAAGAAATAAATACACTTTCAAAAGAACGTGATTATATTTCAAATTAAAGCTTGCACACAGAAAATGACTACTGATCTCACTTCTAACAATACTTTGACATGTCGAAAACAACTGCTTCTCCTTACAGAGAAACACATGTGTGTTTCTTACAAAAGTATTTCATGAAATAAATGCACTTTCAAAAAAACGTGATTATCTTCCAATGTAAAGCTTCTATAGAGAAAAGGAACACTGATCTCACTTCTCAAAAGACTTTGACATGTAGCAAAAACTGCTTCTCTTTACCAAGAAACACATGTGTTTCTTAATAAAGCTTTTCAAGAGATGAATACACTTTCAAAAGAACATGATTATATTTCAAAGCAAAGCTTCTACAGAGAAAAGTAACACTGATCTCACTTCTAACAGTAATTTGCCATGTTGCAAACAACTGCTTTTCTTTACAAAGAAACACTTTTGCGTTTCTTACTAAAGCTATTTTTGAAATGAACTCTTTCAAAACAATGTGATTATCTTCCAAAGTAAAGCTTCTACAGAGAAAAGGAAAACTGATCTCACTTCAAACAGTAATAGATATGTCGAAAAAATCTGCTTCTCTATAAGGAGAAGCACATGTGCATTTCTTAATAAAGCTTTTCCTAAAATGAATACACTTTAAAAAGAACGTGATTATATTTAAAAGCAAAGATTCTACAGAGAAAAGGAACACGGATCTCACTTCTAACAAGCCTTTGACATGTCACAAAGAACTGCTTTGCTTTACAGAAAAAGACATGTGCGTTTCTTACTAAAGCATTTCAAGAAATGAATACACTTTCAAAAGAATGTGATTATCTTTCAAATAAAGCTTCTACAGAGAAAAGGAATACTGATCTCACTTCAAACAATACTTTGACATGTCGCAAACAATTGCTTCTCTTTAACAAGATACACGTGGGTTTCTTAGTAAAGCTTTTCAAGAAATGAATACACTTTCAAAAGAACGTGACTATATTTCAAAATAAAGCTTCCACAGAGAAAAGGAACACTGATCTCACTTCTAACAGTAATTTGACATGTCGCAAACAACTTTTCTTTACACAGAAAGACGTGTGTTTCTTACTAAAGCTATTTATAAAATGAATACACTTTCCAAAGAATGTGACTTTCTTTCAAAGTAAAGCTTCTACGGAGAAAAGGAACATTGATATCACTTCTAACAATAATTTGACACGTCGCAAACAACTGCTTCTCTTTACAGGGAAACACATGTGTGTTTCTTCCTAAAGCTTTTCATGAAATGAATACACTTTGAAATAAATGTGATTATCTTTCAAAGTAAAGCTTCTACAGAGAAAGGAACACTTATCTCTCTTCCAAAAATACTTTGACATGTCGCAAAAATGGCTTTTCTTTACAGAGAAACAGTTGTGCGTTTCTTACTAAAGCTATTTTTGAAATGAATACACTTTCAAAACAATGAGATTATCTTTCAAAGTAAAGCTTGTAGAGAGAAAAGAAAACTGTTCTCATTTTTAACAGTAATTTGACATGTCACAAACAACTGCTTTTCTTTAGAGAGAAATACATGTATGTTTCTTACTAAAGATTTTCAAGAAATGTATACACTTTCAAAAGAACGTGATTATCTTTCAAATTAAAGCTTGTACAGAGAAAAGGAATATTGATCTCACTTCAAACAATATTTTGACATGTCCCAAACAACTGCTTCTCCTAACCAAGTAACACATGTGCTTTGCTTACTAAAGTTTTAAAGAAATGAATACACTTTTAAAAGAACATGATTATATTTCAAAGCAGAGTTTCTACAGAGAATGGAACACTGATCTCACTTCTAACAATACTTTGACATGTCGCAAACAACTGCTTCTCTTTACAGAGAAACACTTGTGCGTTTCTTACTAAAGCTATTAATGAAATGAATACACTTTCAGAAGAATATGATTATCTTTCAAAGTAAAGTTGTACAGAGAAAGGTAAACTGATCTCACTTCTAACAATACTTTGACATGTCGCAAACAACTGCTTCTCTTTACCAAGAAACACATGTGTTTCTATCTAAAGCTGTTCAAGAAATGTATACACTTTCAAAAGAATGTGATTATCCTTCAAAGTAAAGCTTGTACAAAGAAAAGGAACACTGATATCACTTCTAACAAGACGTTGACATGTCGCAAAAAACTGCTTCTCTTTATCAAGAAACACATGTGTGTTAGTTACTAAAGCTTTTCAGGAAATGAATACACTTTCAAAAGAATGTGATTATCTTTCAAAGTAAATCTTGTACCTAGAAAAGGAATATTGACCTCACTTCAAACAACACTTTGACATGTCGCAAACAACTGCTTCTCCTTACCAAGTAACACAAGTGCGTTTTAACTAAAGCTTTTCAGGAAAGAATACAGTTTCAAAATAGCGTGATTATCTTTCAATGTAAAGCTTGTACAGAGAAAAGGAACACTGATCTCACTTCTAACAATACTTTGACATGTCGTAAACAATGGCTTCTCTTTACAAGGAACAGTTGTGCATTTCTTACTTAAGTTATTTATGAAATGAATACACTTTCAAAGAATGTGATTATCTTTCAAAGTAACGTTTCTAAAGAGAAATGAATACTGATCTCACTTCTAACAAGGCTTTGACATGTCAGAAACAACTGCCTTTCCTTACAAAGAAACACATGTGTGTTATTACTAAAGCATTTAAAGAAATAAATACACTTTCAAAAGAACGTGATTATATTTCAAATTAAAGCTTGCACACAGAAAATGACTACTGATCTCACTTCTAACAATACTTTGACATGTCGAAAACAACTGCTTCTCCTTACAGAGAAACACATGTGTGTTTCTTACAAAAGTATTTCATGAAATAAATGCACTTTCAAAAAAACGTGATTATCTTCCAATGTAAAGCTTCTATAGAGAAAAGGAACACTGATCTCACTTCTCAAAAGACTTTGACATGTAGCAAAAACTGCTTCTCTTTACCAAGAAACACATGTGTTTCTTAATAAAGCTTTTCAAGAGATGAATACACTTTCAAAAGAACATGATTATATTTCAAAGCAAAGCTTCTACAGAGAAAAGTAACACTGATCTCACTTCTAACAGTAATTTGCCATGTTGCAAACAACTGCTTTTCTTTACAAAGAAACACTTTTGCGTTTCTTACTAAAGCTATTTTTGAAATGAACTCTTTCAAAACAATGTGATTATCTTCCAAAGTAAAGCTTCTACAGAGAAAAGGAAAACTGATCTCACTTCAAACAGTAATAGATATGTCGGAAAAATCTGCTTCTCTATAAGGAGAAGCACATGTGCATTTCTTAATAAAGCTTTTCCTAAAATGAATACACTTTAAAAAGAACGTGATTATATCTAAAAGCAAAGATTCTACAGAGAAAAGGAACACGGATCTCACTTCTAACAAGCCTTTGACATGTCACAAAGAACTGCTTTGCTTTACAGAAAAAGACATGTGCGTTTCTTACTAAAGCATTTCAAGAAATGAATACACTTTCAAAAGAATGTGATTATCTTTCAAATAAAGCTTCTACAGAGAAAAGGAATACTGATCTCACTTCAAACAATACTTTGACATGTCGCAAACAATTGCTTCTCTTTAACAAGATACACGTGGGTTTCTTAGTAAAGCTTTTCAAGAAATGAATACACTTTCAAAAGAACGTGATTATATTTCAAAGCATAGCTTCTACAGAGAAAAGGAACACTGATCTCACTTCTAACAGTAATTTGACATGTCGCAAACAACTTTTCTTTACACAGAAAGACGTGTGTTTCTTACTAAAGCTATTTATAAAATGAATACACTTTCCAAAGAATGTGACTTTCTTTCAAAGTAAAGCTTCTACGGAGAAAAGGAACATTGATATCACTTCTAACAATAATTTGACACGTCGCAAACAACTGCTTCTCTTTACAGGGAAACACATGTGTGTTTCTTCCTAAAGCTTTTCATGAAATGAATACACTTTGAAATAAATGTGATTATCTTTCAAAGTAAAGCTTCTACAGAGAAAGGAACACTTATCTCTCTTCCAAAAATACTTTGACATGTCGCAAAAAATGGCTTTTCTTTACAGAGAAACAGTTGTGCGTTTCTTACTAAAGCTATTTTTGAAATGAATACACTTTCAAAACAATGAGATTATCTTTCAAAGTAAAGCTTGTAGAGAGAAAAGAAAACTGTTCTCATTTTTAACAGTAATTTGACATGTCACAAACAACTGCTTTTCTTTAGAGAGAAATACATGTATGTTTCTTACTAAAGATTTTCAAGAAATGTATACACTTTCAAAAGAACGTGATTATCTTTCAAATTAAAGCTTGTACAGAGAAAAGGAATATTGATCTCACTTCAAACAATATTTTGACATGTCCCAAACAACTGCTTCTCCTAACCAAGTAACACATGTGCTTTGCTTACTAAAGTTTTAAAGAAATGAATACACTTTTAAAAGAACATGATTATATTTCAAAGCAGAGTTTCTACAGAGAATGGAACACTGATCTCACTTCTAACAATACTTTGACATGTCGCAAACAACTGCTTCTCTTTACAGAGAAACACTTGTGCGTTTCTTACTAAAGCTATTAATGAAATGAATACACTTTCAGAAGAATATGATTATCTTTCAAAGTAAAGTTGTACAGAGAAAGGTAAACTGATCTCACTTCTATCAATACTTTGACATGTCGCAAACAACTGCTTCTCTTTACCAAGAAACACATGTGTTTCTATCTAAAGCTGTTCAAGAAATGTATACACTTTCAAAAGAATGTGATTATCCTTCAAAGTAAAGCTTGTACAAAGAAAAGGAACACTGATATCACTTCTAACAAGACGTTGACATGTCGCAAAAAACTGCTTCTCTTTATCAAGAAACACATGTGTGTTAGTTACTAAAGCTTTTCAGGAAATGAATACACTTTCAAAAGAATGTGATTATCTTTCAAAGTAAATCTTGTACCTAGAAAAGGAATATTGACCTCACTTCAAACAACACTTTGACATGTCGCAAACAACTGCTTCTCCTTACCAAGTAACACAAGTGCGTTTTAACTAAAGCTTTTCAGGAAAGAATACAGTTTCAAAATAGCGTGATTATCTTTCAATGTAAAGCTTGTACAGAGAAAAGGAACACTGATCTCACTTCTAACAATACTTTGACATGTCGTAAACAATGGCTTCTCTTTACAAGGAACAGTTGTGCATTTCTTACTTAAGTTATTTATGAAATGAATACACTTTCAAAGAATGTGATTATCTTTCAAAGTAACGTTTCTAAAGAGAAATGAATACTGATCTCACTTCTAACAAGGCTTTGACATGTCAGAAACAACTGCCTTTCCTTACCAAGAAACACATGTGTGTTATTACTAAAGCATTTAAAGAAATAAATACACTTTCAAAAGAACGTGATTATATTTCAAATTAAAGCTTGCACACAGAAAATGACTACTGATCTCACTTCTAACAATACTTTGACATGTCGAAAACAACTGCTTCTCCTTACAGAGAAACACATGTGTGTTTCTTACAAAAGTATTTCATGAAATAAATGCACTTTCAAAAAAACGTGATTATCTTCCAATGTAAAGCTTCTATAGAGAAAAGGAACACTGATCTCACTTCTCAAAAGACTTTGACATGTAGCAAAAACTGCTTCTCTTTACCAAGAAACACATGTGTTTCTTAATAAAGCTTTTCAAGAGATGAATACACTTTCAAAAGAACATGATTATATTTCAAAGCAAAGCTTCTACAGAGAAAAGTAACACTGATCTCACTTCTAACAGTAATTTGCCATGTTGCAAACAACTGCTTTTCTTTACAAAGAAACACTTTTGCGTTTCTTACTAAAGCTATTTTTGAAATGAACTCTTTCAAAACAATGTGATTATCTTCCAAAGTAAAGCTTCTACAGAGAAAAGGAAAACTGATCTCACTTCAAACAGTAATAGATATGTCGAAAAAATCTGCTTCTCTATAAGGAGAAGCACATGTGCATTTCTTAATAAAGCTTTTCCTAAAATGAATACACTTTAAAAAGAACGTGATTATATTTAAAAGCAAAGATTCTACAGAGAAAAGGAACACGGATCTCACTTCTAACAAGCCTTTGACATGTCACAAAGAACTGCTTTGCTTTACAGAAAAAGACATGTGCGTTTCTTACTAAAGCATTTCAAGAAATGAATACACTTTCAAAAGAATGTGATTATCTTTCAAATAAAGCTTCTACAGAGAAAAGGAATACTGATCTCACTTCAAACAATACTTTGACATGTCGCAAACAATTGCTTCTCTTTAACAAGATACACGTGGGTTTCTTAGTAAAGCTTTTCAAGAAATGAATACACTTTCAAAAGAACGTGACTATATTTCAAAATAAAGCTTCCACAGAGAAAAGGAACACTGATCTCACTTCTAACAGTAATTTGACATGTCGCAAACAACTTTTCTTTACACAGAAAGACGTGTGTTTCTTACTAAAGCTATTTATAAAATGAATACACTTTCCAAAGAATGTGACTTTCTTTCAAAGTAAAGCTTCTACGGAGAAAAGGAACATTGATATCACTTCTAACAATAATTTGACACGTCGCAAACAACTGCTTCTCTTTACAGGGAAACACATGTGTGTTTCTTCCTAAAGCTTTTCATGAAATGAATACACTTTGAAATAAATGTGATTATCTTTCAAAGTAAAGCTTCTACAGAGAAAGGAACACTTATCTCTCTTCCAAAAATACTTTGACATGTCGCAAAAATGGCTTTTCTTTACAGAGAAACAGTTGTGCGTTTCTTACTAAAGCTATTTTTGAAATGAATACACTTTCAAAACAATGAGATTATCTTTCAAAGTAAAGCTTGTAGAGAGAAAAGAAAACTGTTCTCATTTTTAACAGTAATTTGACATGTCACAAACAACTGCTTTTCTTTAGAGAGAAATACATGTATGTTTCTTACTAAAGATTTTCAAGAAATGTATACACTTTCAAAAGAACGTGATTATCTTTCAAATTAAAGCTTGTACAGAGAAAAGGAATATTGATCTCACTTCAAACAATATTTTGACATGTCCCAAACAACTGCTTCTCCTAACCAAGTAACACATGTGCTTTGCTTACTAAAGTTTTAAAGAAATGAATACACTTTTAAAAGAACATGATTATATTTCAAAGCAGAGTTTCTACAGAGAATGGAACACTGATCTCACTTCTAACAATACTTTGACATGTCGCAAACAACTGCTTCTCTTTACAGAGAAACACTTGTGCGTTTCTTACTAAAGCTATTAATGAAATGAATACACTTTCAGAAGAATATGATTATCTTTCAAAGTAAAGTTGTACAGAGAAAGGTAAACTGATCTCACTTCTAACAATACTTTGACATGTCGCAAACAACTGCTTCTCTTTACCAAGAAACACATGTGTTTCTATCTAAAGCTGTTCAAGAAATGTATACACTTTCAAAAGAATGTGATTATCCTTCAAAGTAAAGCTTGTACAAAGAAAAGGAACACTGATATCACTTCTAACAAGACGTTGACATGTCGCAAAAAACTGCTTCTCTTTATCAAGAAACACATGTGTGTTAGTTACTAAAGCTTTTCAGGAAATGAATACACTTTCAAAAGAATGTGATTATCTTTCAAAGTAAATCTTGTACCTAGAAAAGGAATATTGACCTCACTTCAAACAACACTTTGACATGTCGCAAACAACTGCTTCTCCTTACCAAGTAACACAAGTGCGTTTTAACTAAAGCTTTTCAGGAAAGAATACAGTTTCAAAATAGCGTGATTATCTTTCAATGTAAAGCTTGTACAGAGAAAAGGAACACTGATCTCACTTCTAACAATACTTTGACATGTCGTAAACAATGGCTTCTCTTTACAAGGAACAGTTGTGCATTTCTTACTTAAGTTATTTATGAAATGAATACACTTTCAAAGAATGTGATTATCTTTCAAAGTAACGTTTCTAAAGAGAAATGAATACTGATCTCACTTCTAACAAGGCTTTGACATGTCAGAAACAACTGCCTTTCCTTACCAAGAAACACATGTGTGTTATTACTAAAGCATTTAAAGAAATAAATACACTTTCAAAAGAACGTGATTATATTTCAAATTAAAGCTTGCACACAGAAAATGACTACTGATCTCACTTCTAACAATACTTTGACATGTCGAAAACAACTGCTTCTCCTTACAGAGAAACACATGTGTGTTTCTTACAAAAGTATTTCATGAAATAAATGCACTTTCAAAAAAACGTGATTATCTTCCAATGTAAAGCTTCTATAGAGAAAAGGAACACTGATCTCACTTCTCAAAAGACTTTGACATGTAGCAAAAACTGCTTCTCTTTACCAAGAAACACATGTGTTTCTTAATAAAGCTTTTCAAGAGATGAATACACTTTCAAAAGAACATGATTATATTTCAAAGCAAAGCTTCTACAGAGAAAAGTAACACTGATCTCACTTCTAACAGTAATTTGCCATGTTGCAAACAACTGCTTTTCTTTACAAAGAAACACTTTTGCGTTTCTTACTAAAGCTATTTTTGAAATGAACTCTTTCAAAACAATGTGATTATCTTCCAAAGTAAAGCTTCTACAGAGAAAAGGAAAACTGATCTCACTTCAAACAGTAATAGATATGTCGGAAAAATCTGCTTCTCTATAAGGAGAAGCACATGTGCATTTCTTAATAAAGCTTTTCCTAAAATGAATACACTTTAAAAAGAACGTGATTATATTTAAAAGCAAAGATTCTACAGAGAAAAGGAACACGGATCTCACTTCTAACAAGCCTTTGACATGTCACAAAGAACTGCTTTGCTTTACAGAAAAAGACATGTGCGTTTCTTACTAAAGCATTTCAAGAAATGAATACACTTTCAAAAGAATGTGATTATCTTTCAAATAAAGCTTCTACAGAGAAAAGGAATACTGATCTCACTTCAAACAATACTTTGACATGTCGCAAACAATTGCTTCTCTTTAACAAGATACACGTGGGTTTCTTAGTAAAGCTTTTCAAGAAATGAATACACTTTCAAAAGAACGTGATTATATTTCAAAGCATAGCTTCTACAGAGAAAAGGAACACTGATCTCACTTCTAACAGTAATTTGACATGTCGCAAACAACTTTTCTTTACACAGAAAGACGTGTGTTTCTTACTAAAGCTATTTATAAAATGAATACACTTTCCAAAGAATGTGACTTTCTTTCAAAGTAAAGCTTCTACGGAGAAAAGGAACATTGATATCACTTCTAACAATAATTTGACACGTCGCAAACAACTGCTTCTCTTTACAGGGAAACACATGTGTGTTTCTTCCTAAAGCTTTTCATGAAATGAATACACTTTGAAATAAATGTGATTATCTTTCAAAGTAAAGCTTCTACAGAGAAAGGAACACTTATCTCTCTTCCAAAAATACTTTGACATGTCGCAAAAAATGGCTTTTCTTTACAGAGAAACAGTTGTGCATTTCTTACTAAAGCTATTTTTGAAATGAATACACTTTCAAAACAATGAGATTATCTTTCAAAGTAAAGCTTGTAGAGAGAAAAGAAAACTGTTCTCATTTTTAACAGTAATTTGACATGTCACAAACAACTGCTTTTCTTTAGAGAGAAATACATGTATGTTTCTTACTAAAGATTTTCAAGAAATGTATACACTTTCAAAAGAATGTGATTATCTTTCAAATTAAAGCTTGTACAGAGAAAAGGAATATTGATCTCACTTCAAACAATATTTTGACATGTCCCAAACAACTGCTTCTCCTAACCAAGTAACACATGTGCTTTGCTTACTAAAGTTTTATTTTTTTTTTATTTTTTATTTTTTTTACTTATTTATTTATTTTTATTCTTTTATAATTAAAATTTCCACCTGCTCCCCATTTCCAATTTCCCTCCCCTCCTCCCAAATATTGCCCTCCCCCCACTTCCCTCCCCCTATCCCCACTCCTCTTCTCCTCCCCCCACTCCATTCCCCCTCCCTCTCGATACTGAAGATCAGTCCAAATTGCCTGCCCTGCGGGAAGACCAAGGTCCTTCTATCTACGTCCAGAAAGGTGAGCGTCCAAACAGGCTAAGCTCCCACAAAGCCAGTTCATGTATTAGGATCGAAACCTAGTGCCATTGTCCTTGGCTTCTCATCAGTCTTCATTGACCGCCATTAAAGAAATGAATACACTTTTAAAAGAACATGATTATATTTCAAAGCAAAGTTTCTACAGAGAATGGAACACTGATCTCACTTCTAACAATACTTTGACATGTCGCAAACAACTGCTTCTCTTTACAGAGAAACACTTGTGCGTTTCTTACTAAAGCTGTTCAAGAAATGTATACACTTTCAGAAGAATGTGATTATCCTTCAAAGTAAAGCTTGTACAAAGAAAAGGAACACTGATATCACTTCTAACAAGACGTTGACATGTCGCAAAAAACTGCTTCTCTTTATCAAGAAACACATGTGTGTTAGTTACTAAAGCTTTTCAGGAAATGAATACACTTTCAAAAGAATGTGATTATCTTTCAAAGTAAATCTTGTACCTAGAAAAGGAATATTGACCTCACTTCAAACAACACTTTGACATGTCGCAAACAACTGCTTCTCCTTACCAAGTAACACAAGTGCGTTTTAACTAAAGCTTTTCAGGAAAGAATACAGTTTCAAAATAGCGTGATTATCTTTCAATGTAAAGCTTGTACAGAGAAAAGGAACACTGATCTCACTTCTAACAATACTTTGACATGTCGTAAACAATGGCTTCTCTTTACAAGGAACAGTTGTGCATTTCTTACTTAAGTTATTTATGAAATGAATACACTTTCAAAGAATGTGATTATCTTTCAAAGTAACGTTTCTAAAGAGAAATGAATACTGATCTCACTTCTAACAAGGCTTTGACATGTCAGAAACAACTGCCTTTCCTTACCAAGAAACACATGTGTGTTATTACTAAAGCATTTAAAGAAATAAATACACTTTCAAAAGAACGTGATTATATTTCAAATTAAAGCTTGCACACAGAAAATGACTACTGATCTCACTTCTAACAATACTTTGACATGTCGAAAACAACTGCTTCTCCTTACAGAGAAACACATGTGTGTTTCTTACAAAAGTATTTCATGAAATAAATGCACTTTCAAAAAAACGTGATTATCTTCCAATGTAAAGCTTCTATAGAGAAAAGGAACACTGATCTCACTTCTCAAAAGACTTTGACATGTAGCAAAAACTGCTTCTCTTTACCAAGAAACACATGTGTTTCTTAATAAAGCTTTTCAAGAGATGAATACACTTTCAAAAGAACATGATTATATTTCAAAGCAAAGCTTCTACAGAGAAAAGTAACACTGATCTCACTTCTAACAGTAATTTGCCATGTTGCAAACAACTGCTTTTCTTTACAAAGAAACACTTTTGCGTTTCTTACTAAAGCTATTTTTGAAATGAACTCTTTCAAAACAATGTGATTATCTTCCAAAGTAAAGCTTCTACAGAGAAAAGGAAAACTGATCTCACTTCAAACAGTAATAGATATGTCGAAAAAATCTGCTTCTCTATAAGGAGAAGCACATGTGCATTTCTTAATAAAGCTTTTCCTAAAATGAATACACTTTAAAAAGAACGTGATTATATTTAAAAGCAAAGATTCTACAGAGAAAAGGAACACGGATCTCACTTCTAACAAGCCTTTGACATGTCACAAAGAACTGCTTTGCTTTACAGAAAAAGACATGTGCGTTTCTTACTAAAGCATTTCAAGAAATGAATACACTTTCAAAAGAATGTGATTATCTTTCAAATAAAGCTTCTACAGAGAAAAGGAATACTGATCTCACTTCAAACAATACTTTGACATGTCGCAAACAATTGCTTCTCTTTAACAAGATACACGTGGGTTTCTTAGTAAAGCTTTTCAAGAAATGAATACACTTTCAAAAGAACGTGATTATATTTCAAAGCATAGCTTCTACAGAGAAAAGGAACACTGATCTCACTTCTAACAGTAATTTGACATGTCGCAAACAACTTTTCTTTACACAGAAAGACGTGTGTTTCTTACTAAAGCTATTTATAAAATGAATACACTTTCCAAAGAATGTGACTTTCTTTCAAAGTAAAGCTTCTACGGAGAAAAGGAACATTGATATCACTTCTAACAATAATTTGACACGTCGCAAACAACTGCTTCTCTTTACAGGGAAACACATGTGTGTTTCTTCCTAAAGCTTTTCATGAAATGAATACACTTTGAAATAAATGTGATTATCTTTCAAAGTAAAGCTTCTACAGAGAAAGGAACACTTATCTCTCTTCCAAAAATACTTTGACATGTCGCAAAAAATGGCTTTTCTTTACAGAGAAACAGTTGTGCGTTTCTTACTAAAGCTATTTTTGAAATGAATACACTTTCAAAACAATGAGATTATCTTTCAAAGTAAAGCTTGTAGAGAGAAAAGAAAACTGTTCTCATTTTTAACAGTAATTTGACATGTCACAAACAACTGCTTTTCTTTAGAGAGAAATACATGTATGTTTCTTACTAAAGATTTTCAAGAAATGTATACACTTTCAAAAGAACGTGATTATCTTTCAAATTAAAGCTTGTACAGAGAAAAGGAATATTGATCTCACTTCAAACAATATTTTGACATGTCCCAAACAACTGCTTCTCCTAACCAAGTAACACATGTGCTTTGCTTACTAAAGTTTTAAAGAAATGAATACACTTTTAAAAGAACATGATTATATTTCAAAGCAGAGTTTCTACAGAGAATGGAACACTGATCTCACTTCTAACAATACTTTGACATGTCGCAAACAACTGCTTCTCTTTACAGAGAAACACTTGTGCGTTTCTTACTAAAGCTATTAATGAAATGAATACACTTTCAGAAGAATATGATTATCTTTCAAAGTAAAGTTGTACAGAGAAAGGTAAACTGATCTCACTTCTAACAATACTTTGACATGTCGCAAACAACTGCTTCTCTTTACCAAGAAACACATGTGTTTCTAACTAAAGCTGTTCAAGAAATGTATACACTTTCAAAAGAATGTGATTATCCTTCAAAGTAAAGCTTGTACAAAGAAAAGGAACACTGATATCACTTCTAACAAGACGTTGACATGTCGCAAAAAACTGCTTCTCTTTATCAAGAAACACATGTGTGTTAGTTACTAAAGCTTTTCAGGAAATGAATACACTTTCAAAAGAATGTGATTATCTTTCAAAGTAAATCTTGTACCTAGAAAAGGAATATTGACCTCACTTCAAACAACACTTTGACATGTCGCAAACAACTGCTTCTCCTTACCAAGTAACACAAGTGCGTTTTAACTAAAGCTTTTCAGGAAAGAATACAGTTTCAAAATAGCGTGATTATCTTTCAATGTAAAGCTTGTACAGAGAAAAGGAACACTGATCTCACTTCTAACAATACTTTGACATGTCGTAAACAATGGCTTCTCTTTACAAGGAACAGTTGTGCATTTCTTACTTAAGTTATTTATGAAATGAATACACTTTCAAAGAATGTGATTATCTTTCAAAGTAAAGTTTCTAAAGAGAAATGAATACTGATCTCACTTCTAACAAGGCTTTGACATGTCAGAAACAACTGCCTTTCCTTACCAAGAAACACGTGTGTTATTACTAAAGCATTTAAAGAAATAAATACACTTTCAAAAGAACGTGATTATATTTCAAATTAAAGCTTGCACACAGAAAATGACTACTGATCTCACTTCTAACAATACTTTGACATGTCGAAAACAACTGCTTCTCCTTACAGAGAAACACATGTGTGTTTCTTACAAAAGTATTTCATGAAATAAATGCACTTTCAAAAAAACGTGATTATCTTCCAATGTAAAGCTTCTATAGAGAAAAGGAACACTGATCTCACTTCTCAAAAGACTTTGACATGTAGCAAAAACTGCTTCTCTTTACCAAGAAACACATGTGTTTCTTAATAAAGCTTTTCAAGAGATGAATACACTTTCAAAAGAACATGATTATATTTCAAAGCAAAGCTTCTACAGAGAAAAGTAACACTGATCTCACTTCTAACAGTAATTTGCCATGTTGCAAACAACTGCTTTTCTTTACAAAGAAACACTTTTGCGTTTCTTACTAAAGCTATTTTTGAAATGAACTCTTTCAAAACAATGTGATTATCTTCCAAAGTAAAGCTTCTACAGAGAAAAGGAAAACTGATCTCACTTCAAACAGTAATAGATATGTCGAAAAAATCTGCTTCTCTATAAGGAGAAGCACATGTGCATTTCTTAATAAAGCTTTTCCTAAAATGAATACACTTTAAAAAGAACGTGATTATATTTAAAAGCAAAGATTCTACAGAGAAAAGGAACACGGATCTCACTTCTAACAAGCCTTTGACATGTCACAAAGAACTGCTTTGCTTTACAGAAAAAGACATGTGCGTTTCTTACTAAAGCATTTCAAGAAATGAATACACTTTCAAAAGAATGTGATTATCTTTCAAATAAAGCTTCTACAGAGAAAAGGAATACTGATCTCACTTCAAACAATACTTTGACATGTCGCAAACAATTGCTTCTCTTTAACAAGATACACGTGGGTTTCTTAGTAAAGCTTTTCAAGAAATGAATACACTTTCAAAAGAACGTGATTATATTTCAAAGCATAGCTTCTACAGAGAAAAGGAACACTGATCTCACTTCTAACAGTAATTTGACATGTCGCAAACAACTTTTCTTTACACAGAAAGACGTGTGTTTCTTACTAAAGCTATTTATAAAATGAATACACTTTCCAAAGAATGTGACTTTCTTTCAAAGTAAAGCTTCTACGGAGAAAAGGAACATTGATATCACTTCTAACAATAATTTGACACGTCGCAAACAACTGCTTCTCTTTACAGGGAAACACATGTGTGTTTCTTCCTAAAGCTTTTCATGAAATGAATACACTTTGAAATAAATGTGATTATCTTTCAAAGTAAAGCTTCTACAGAGAAAGGAACACTTATCTCTCTTCCAAAAATACTTTGACATGTCGCAAAAAATGGCTTTTCTTTACAGAGAAACAGTTGTGCGTTTCTTACTAAAGCTATTTTTGAAATGAATACACTTTCAAAACAATGAGATTATCTTTCAAAGTAAAGCTTGTAGAGAGAAAAGAAAACTGTTCTCATTTTTAACAGTAATTTGACATGTCACAAACAACTGCTTTTCTTTAGAGAGAAATACATGTATGTTTCTTACTAAAGATTTTCAAGAAATGTATACACTTTCAAAAGAACGTGATTATCTTTCAAATTAAAGCTTGTACAGAGAAAAGGAATATTGATCTCACTTCAAACAATATTTTGACATGTCCCAAACAACTGCTTCTCCTAACCAAGTAACACATGTGCTTTGCTTACTAAAGTTTTAAAGAAATGAATACACTTTTAAAAGAACATGATTATATTTCAAAGCAGAGTTTCTACAGAGAATGGAACACTGATCTCACTTCTAACAATACTTTGACATGTCGCAAACAACTGCTTCTCTTTACAGAGAAACACTTGTGCGTTTCTTACTAAAGCTATTAATGAAATGAATACACTTTCAGAAGAATATGATTATCTTTCAAAGTAAAGTTGTACAGAGAAAGGTAAACTGATCTCACTTCTAACAATACTTTGACATGTCGCAAACAACTGCTTCTCTTTACCAAGAAACACATGTGTTTCTAACTAAAGCTGTTCAAGAAATGTATACACTTTCAAAAGAATGTGATTATCCTTCAAAGTAAAGCTTGTACAAAGAAAAGGAACACTGATATCACTTCTAACAAGACGTTGACATGTCGCAAAAAACTGCTTCTCTTTATCAAGAAACACATGTGTGTTAGTTACTAAAGCTTTTCAGGAAATGAATACACTTTCAAAAGAATGTGATTATCTTTCAAAGTAAATCTTGTACCTAGAAAAGGAATATTGACCTCACTTCAAACAACACTTTGACATGTCGCAAACAACTGCTTCTCCTTACCAAGTAACACAAGTGCGTTTTAACTAAAGCTTTTCAGGAAAGAATACAGTTTCAAAATAGCGTGATTATCTTTCAATGTAAAGCTTGTACAGAGAAAAGGAACACTGATCTCACTTCTAACAATACTTTGACATGTCGTAAACAATGGCTTCTCTTTACAAGGAACAGTTGTGCATTTCTTACTTAAGTTATTTATGAAATGAATACACTTTCAAAGAATGTGATTATCTTTCAAAGTAAAGTTTCTAAAGAGAAATGAATACTGATCTCACTTCTAACAAGGCTTTGACATGTCAGAAACAACTGCCTTTCCTTACCAAGAAACACATGTGTGTTATTACTAAAGCATTTAAAGAAATAAATACACTTTCAAAAGAACGTGATTATATTTCAAATTAAAGCTTGCACACAGAAAATGACTACTGATCTCACTTCTAACAATACTTTGACATGTCGAAAACAACTGCTTCTCCTTACAGAGAAACACATGTGTGTTTCTTACAAAAGTATTTCATGAAATAAATGCACTTTCAAAAAAACGTGATTATCTTCCAAAGTAAAGCTTCTATAGAGAAAAGGAACACTGATCTCACTTCTAAAAAGACTTTGACATGTAGCAAAAACTGCTTCTCTTTACCAAGAAACACATGTGTTTCTTAATAAAGCTTTTCAAGAGATGAATACACTTTCAAAAGAACATGATTATATTTCAAAGCAAAGCTTCTACAGAGAAAAGTAACACTGATCTCACTTCTAACAGTAATTTGCCATGTTGCAAACAACTGCTTTTCTTTACAAAGAAACACTTTTGCGTTTCTTACTAAAGCTATTTTTGAAATGAACTCTTTCAAAACAATGTGATTATCTTCCAAAGTAAAGCTTCTACAGAGAAAAGGAAAACTGATCTCACTTCAAACAGTAATAGATATGTCGGAAAAATCTGCTTCTCTATAAGGAGAAGCACATGTGCATTTCTTAATAAAGCTTTTCCTAAAATGAATACACTTTAAAAAGAACGTGAT
This sequence comes from Chionomys nivalis, assembly GCF_950005125.1. Taxonomy (NCBI): domain Eukaryota; kingdom Metazoa; phylum Chordata; class Mammalia; order Rodentia; family Cricetidae; genus Chionomys; species Chionomys nivalis. Next base: position 915,181 of record NW_026646977.1, on the reverse strand, counting down.
TTATATTTAAAAGCAAAGATTCTACAGAGAAAAGGAACACGGATCTCACTTCTAACAAGCCTTTGACATGTCACAAAGAACTGCTTTGCTTTACAGAAAAAGACATGTGCGTTTCTTACTAAAGCATTTCAAGAAATGAATACACTTTCAAAAGAATGTGATTATCTTTCAAATAAAGCTTCTACAGAGAAAAGGAATACTGATCTCACTTCAAACAATACTTTGACATGTCGCAAACAATTGCTTCTCTTTAACAAGATACACGTGGGTTTCTTAGTAAAGCTTTTCAAGAAATGAATACACTTTCAAAAGAACGTGATTATATTTCAAAGCATAGCTTCTACAGAGAAAAGGAACACTGATCTCACTTCTAACAGTAATTTGACATGTCGCAAACAACTTTTCTTTACACAGAAAGACGTGTGTTTCTTACTAAAGCTATTTATAAAATGAATACACTTTCCAAAGAATGTGACTTTCTTTCAAAGTAAAGCTTCTACGGAGAAAAGGAACATTGATATCACTTCTAACAATAATTTGACACGTCGCAAACAACTGCTTCTCTTTACAGGGAAACACATGTGTGTTTCTTCCTAAAGCTTTTCATGAAATGAATACACTTTGAAATAAATGTGATTATCTTTCAAAGTAAAGCTTCTACAGAGAAAGGAACACTTATCTCTCTTCCAAAAATACTTTGACATGTCGCAAAAAATGGCTTTTCTTTACAGAGAAACAGTTGTGCGTTTCTTACTAAAGCTATTTTTGAAATGAATACACTTTCAAAACAATGAGATTATCTTTCAAAGTAAAGCTTGTAGAGAGAAAAGAAAACTGTTCTCATTTTTAACAGTAATTTGACATGTCACAAACAACTGCTTTTCTTTAGAGAGAAATACATGTATGTTTCTTACTAAAGATTTTCAAGAAATGTATACACTTTCAAAAGAACGTGATTATCTTTCAAATTAAAGCTTGTACAGAGAAAAGGAATATTGATCTCACTTCAAACAATATTTTGACATGTCCCAAACAACTGCTTCTCCTAACCAAGTAACACATGTGCTTTGCTTACTAAAGTTTTAAAGAAATGAATACACTTTTAAAAGAACATGATTATATTTCAAAGCAGAGTTTCTACAGAGAATGGAACACTGATCTCACTTCTAACAATACTTTGACATGTCGCAAACAACTGCTTCTCTTTACAGAGAAACACTTGTGCGTTTCTTACTAAAGCTATTAATGAAATGAATACACTTTCAGAAGAATATGATTATCTTTCAAAGTAAAGTTGTACAGAGAAAGGTAAACTGATCTCACTTCTAACAATACTTTGACATGTCGCAAACAACTGCTTCTCTTTACCAAGAAACACATGTGTTTCTAACTAAAGCTGTTCAAGAAATGTATACACTTTCAAAAGAATGTGATTATCCTTCAAAGTAAAGCTTGTACAAAGAAAAGGAACACTGATATCACTTCTAACAAGACGTTGACATGTCGCAAAAAACTGCTTCTCTTTATCAAGAAACACATGTGTGTTAGTTACTAAAGCTTTTCAGGAAATGAATACACTTTCAAAAGAATGTGATTATCTTTCAAAGTAAATCTTGTACCTAGAAAAGGAATATTGACCTCACTTCAAACAACACTTTGACATGTCGCAAACAACTGCTTCTCCTTACCAAGTAACACAAGTGCGTTTTAACTAAAGCTTTTCAGGAAAGAATACAGTTTCAAAATAGCGTGATTATCTTTCAATGTAAAGCTTGTACAGAGAAAAGGAACACTGATCTCACTTCTAACAATACTTTGACATGTCGTAAACAATGGCTTCTCTTTACAAGGAACAGTTGTGCATTTCTTACTTAAGTTATTTATGAAATGAATACACTTTCAAAGAATGTGATTATCTTTCAAAGTAAAGTTTCTAAAGAGAAATGAATACTGATCTCACTTCTAACAAGGCTTTGACATGTCAGAAACAACTGCCTTTCCTTACCAAGAAACACATGTGTGTTATTACTAAAGCATTTAAAGAAATAAATACACTTTCAAAAGAACGTGATTATATTTCAAATTAAAGGTTGCACACAGAAAATGACTACTGATCTCACTTCTAACAATACTTTGACATGTCGAAAACAACTGCTTCTCCTTACAGAGAAACACATGTGTGTTTCTTACAAAAGTATTTCATGAAATAAATGCACTTTCAAAAAAACGTGATTATCTTCCAAAGTAAAGCTTCTATAGAGAAAAGGAACACTGATCTCACTTCTCAAAAGACTTTGACATGTAGCAAAAACTGCTTGTCTTTACCAAGAAACACATGTGTTTCTTAATAAAGCTTTTTCAAGAGATGAATACACTTTCAAAAGAACATGATTATATTTCAAAGCAAAGCTTCTACAGAGAAAAGTAACACTGATCTCACTTCTAACAGTAATTTGCCATGTTGCAAACAACTGCTTTTCTTTACAAAGAAACACTTTTGCGTTTCTTACTAAAGCTATTTTTGAAATGAACTCTTTCAAAACAATGTGATTATCTTCCAAAGTAAAGCTTCTACAGAGAAAAGGAAAACTGATCTCACTTCAAACAGTAATAGATATGTCGAAAAAATCTGCTTCTCTATAAGGAGAAGCACATGTGCATTTCTTAATAAAGCTTTTCCTAAAATGAATACACTTTAAAAAGAACGTGATTATATTTAAAAGCAAAGATTCTACAGAGAAAAGGAACACGGATCTCACTTCTAACAAGCCTTTGACATGTCACAAAGAACTGCTTTGCTTTACAGAAAAAGACATGTGCGTTTCTTACTAAAGCATTTCAAGAAATGAATACACTTTCAAAAGAATGTGATTATCTTTCAAATAAAGCTTCTACAGAGAAAAGGAATACTGATCTCACTTCAAACAATACTTTGACATGTCGCAAACAATTGCTTCTCTTTAACAAGATACACGTGGGTTTCTTAGTAAAGCTTTTCAAGAAATGAATACACTTTCAAAAGAACGTGATTATATTTCAAAGCATAGCTTCTACAGAGAAAAGGAACACTGATCTCACTTCTAACAGTAATTTGACATGTCGCAAACAACTTTTCTTTACACAGAAAGACGTGTGTTTCTTACTAAAGCTATTTATAAAATGAATACACTTTCCAAAGAATGTGACTTTCTTTCAAAGTAAAGCTTCTACGGAGAAAAGGAACATTGATATCACTTCTAACAATAATTTGACACGTCGCAAACAACTGCTTCTCTTTACAGGGAAACACATGTGTGTTTCTTCCTAAAGCTTTTCATGAAATGAATACACTTTGAAATAAATGTGATTATCTTTCAAAGTAAAGCTTCTACAGAGAAAGGAACACTTATCTCTCTTCCAAAAATACTTTGACATGTCGCAAAAAATGGCTTTTCTTTACAGAGAAACAGTTGTGCGTTTCTTACTAAAGCTATTTTTGAAATGAATACACTTTCAAAACAATGAGATTATCTTTCAAAGTAAAGCTTGTAGAGAGAAAAGAAAACTGTTCTCATTTTTAACAGTAATTTGACATGTCACAAACAACTGCTTTTCTTTAGAGAGAAATACATGTATGTTTCTTACTAAAGATTTTCAAGAAATGTATACACTTTCAAAAGAACGTGATTATCTTTCAAATTAAAGCTTGTACAGAGAAAAGGAATATTGATCTCACTTCAAACAATATTTTGACATGTCCCAAACAACTGCTTCTCCTAACCAAGTAACACATGTGCTTTGCTTACTAAAGTTTTAAAGAAATGAATACACTTTTAAAAGAACATGATTATATTTCAAAGCAGAGTTTCTACAGAGAATGGAACACTGATCTCACTTCTAACAATACTTTGACATGTCGCAAACAACTGCTTCTCTTTACAGAGAAACACTTGTGCGTTTCTTACTAAAGCTATTAATGAAATGAATACACTTTCAGAAGAATATGATTATCTTTCAAAGTAAAGTTGTACAGAGAAAGGTAAACTGATCTCACTTCTAACAATACTTTGACATGTCGCAAACAACTGCTTCTCTTTACCAAGAAACACATGTGTTTCTAACTAAAGCTGTTCAAGAAATGTATACACTTTCAGAAGAATGTGATTATCCTTCAAAGTAAAGCTTGTACAAAGAAAAGGAACACTGATATCACTTCTAACAAGACGTTGACATGTCGCAAAAAACTGCTTCTCTTTATCAAGAAACACATGTGTGTTAGTTACTAAAGCTTTTCAGGAAATGAATACACTTTCAAAAGAATGTGATTATCTTTCAAAGTAAATCTTGTACCTAGAAAAGGAATATTGACCTCACTTCAAACAACACTTTGACATGTCGCAAACAACTGCTTCTCCTTACCAAGTAACACAAGTGCGTTTTAACTAAAGCTTTTCAGGAAAGAATACAGTTTCAAAATAGCGTGATTATCTTTCAATGTAAAGCTTGTACAGAGAAAAGGAACACTGATCTCACTAATAACAATACTTTGACATGTCGTAAACAATGGCTTCTCTTTACAAGGAACAGTTGTGCGTTTCTTACTTAAGTTATTTATGAAATGAATACACTTTCAAAGAATGTGATTATCTTTCAAAGTAAAGTTTCTAAAGAGAAATGAACACTGATCTCACTTCTAACAAGGCTTTGACATGTCAGAAACAACTGCCTTTCCTTACCAAGAAACACATGTGTGTTATTACTAAAGCATTTAAAGAAATAAATACACTTTCAAAAGAACGTGATTATATTTCAAATTAAAGCTTGCACACAGAAAATGACTACTGATCTCACTTCTAACAATACTTTGACATGTCGAAAACAACTGCTTCTCCTTACAGAGAAACACATGTGTGTTTCTTACAAAAGTATTTCATGAAATAAATGCACTTTCAAAAAAACGTGATTATCTTCCAAAGTAAAGCTTCTATAGAGAAAAGGAACACTGATCTCACTTCTCAAAAGACTTTGACATGTAGCAAAAACTGCTTCTCTTTACCAAGAAACACATGTGTTTCTTAATAAAGCTTTTCAAGAGATGAATACACTTTCAAAAGAACATGATTATATTTCAAAGCAAAGCTTCTACAGAGAAAAGTAACACTGATCTCACTTCTAACAGTAATTTGCCATGTTGCAAACAACTGCTTTTCTTTACAAAGAAACACTTTTGCGTTTCTTACTAAAGCTATTTTTGAAATGAACTCTTTCAAAACAATGTGATTATCTTCCAAAGTAAAGCTTCTACAGAGAAAAGGAAAACTGATCTCACTTCAAACAGTAATAGATATGTCGGAAAAATCTGCTTCTCTATAAGGAGAAGCACATGTGCATTTCTTAATAAAGCTTTTCCTAAAATGAATACACTTTAAAAAGAACGTGATTATATTTAAAAGCAAAGATTCTACAGAGAAAAGGAACACGGATCTCACTTCTAACAAGCCTTTGACATGTCACAAAGAACTGCTTTGCTTTACAGAAAAAGACATGTGCGTTTCTTACTAAAGCATTTCAAGAAATGAATACACTTTCAAAAGAATGTGATTATCTTTCAAATAAAGCTTCTACAGAGAAAAGGAATACTGATCTCACTTCAAACAATACTTTGACATGTCGCAAACAATTGCTTCTCTTTAACAAGATACACGTGGGTTTCTTAGTAAAGCTTTTCAAGAAATGAATACACTTTCAAAAGAACGTGATTATATTTCAAAGCATAGCTTCTACAGAGAAAAGGAACACTGATCTCACTTCTAACAGTAATTTGACATGTCGCAAACAACTTTTCTTTACACAGAAAGACGTGTGTTTCTTACTAAAGCTATTTATAAAATGAATACACTTTCCAAAGAATGTGACTTTCTTTCAAAGTAAAGCTTCTACGGAGAAAAGGAACATTGATATCACTTCTAACAATAATTTGACACGTCGCAAACAACTGCTTCTCTTTACAGGGAAACACATGTGTGTTTCTTCCTAAAGCTTTTCATGAAATGAATACACTTTGAAATAAATGTGATTATCTTTCAAAGTAAAGCTTCTACAGAGAAAGGAACACTTATCTCTCTTCCAAAAATACTTTGACATGTCGCAAAAAATGGCTTTTCTTTACAGAGAAACAGTTGTGCATTTCTTACTAAAGCTATTTTTGAAATGAATACACTTTCAAAACAATGAGATTATCTTTCAAAGTAAAGCTTGTAGAGAGAAAAGAAAACTGTTCTCATTTTTAACAGTAATTTGACATGTCACAAACAACTGCTTTTCTTTAGAGAGAAATACATGTATGTTTCTTACTAAAGATTTTCAAGAAATGTATACACTTTCAAAAGAACGTGATTATCTTTCAAATTAAAGCTTGTACAGAGAAAAGGAATATTGATCTCACTTCAAACAATATTTTGACATGTCCCAAACAACTGCTTCTCCTAACCAAGTAACACATGTGCTTTGCTTACTAAAGTTTTAAAGAAATGAATACACTTTTAAAAGAACATGATTATATTTCAAAGCAGAGTTTCTACAGAGAATGGAACACTGATCTCACTTCTAACAATACTTTGACATGTCGCAAACAACTGCTTCTCTTTACAGAGAAACACTTGTGCGTTTCTTACTAAAGCTATTAATGAAATGAATACACTTTCAGAAGAATATGATTATCTTTCAAAGTAAAGTTGTACAGAGAAAGGTAAACTGATCTCACTTCTAACAATACTTTGACATGTCGCAAACAACTGCTTCTCTTTACCAAGAAACACATGTGTTTCTAACTAAAGCTGTTCAAGAAATGTATACACTTTCAAAAGAATGTGATTATCCTTCAAAGTAAAGCTTGTACAAAGAAAAGGAACACTGATATCACTTCTAACAAGACGTTGACATGTCGCAAAAAACTGCTTCTCTTTATCAAGAAACACATGTGTGTTAGTTACTAAAGCTTTTCAGGAAATGAATACACTTTCAAAAGAATGTGATTATCTTTCAAAGTAAATCTTGTACCTAGAAAAGGAATATTGACCTCACTTCAAACAACACTTTGACATGTCGCAAACAACTGCTTCTCCTTACCAAGTAACACAAGTGCGTTTTAACTAAAGCTTTTCAGGAAAGAATACAGTTTCAAAATAGCGTGATTATCTTTCAATGTAAAGCTTGTACAGAGAAAAGGAACACTGATCTCACTTCTAACAATACTTTGACATGTCGTAAACAATGGCTTCTCTTTACAAGGAACAGTTGTGCATTTCTTACTTAAGTTATTTATGAAATGAATACACTTTCAAAGAATGTGATTATCTTTCAAAGTAAAGTTTCTAAAGAGAAATGAATACTGATCTCACTTCTAACAAGGCTTTGACATGTCAGAAACAACTGCCTTTCCTTACCAAGAAACACATGTGTGTTATTACTAAAGCATTTAAAGAAATAAATACACTTTCAAAAGAACGTGATTATATTTCAAATTAAAGCTTGCACACAGAAAATGACTACTGATCTCACTTCTAACAATACTTTGACATGTCGAAAACAACTGCTTCTCCTTACAGAGAAACACATGTGTGTTTCTTACAAAAGTATTTCATGAAATAAATGCACTTTCAAAAAAACGTGATTATCTTCCAAAGTAAAGCTTCTATAGAGAAAAGGAACACTGATCTCACTTCTCAAAAGACTTTGACATGTAGCAAAAACTGCTTCTCTTTACCAAGAAACACATGTGTTTCTTAATAAAGCTTTTCAAGAGATGAATACACTTTCAAAAGAACATGATTATATTTCAAAGCAAAGCTTCTACAGAGAAAAGTAACACTGATCTCACTTCTAACAGTAATTTGCCATGTTGCAAACAACTGCTTTTCTTTACAAAGAAACACTTTTGCGTTTCTTACTAAAGCTATTTTTGAAATGAACTCTTTCAAAACAATGTGATTATCTTCCAAAGTAAAGCTTCTACAGAGAAAAGGAAAACTGATCTCACTTCAAACAGTAATAGATATGTCGAAAAAATCTGCTTCTCTATAAGGAGAAGCACATGTGCATTTCTTAATAAAGCTTTTCCTAAAATGAATACACTTTAAAAAGAACGTGATTATATTTAAAAGCAAAGATTCTACAGAGAAAAGGAACACGGATCTCACTTCTAACAAGCCTTTGACATGTCACAAAGAACTGCTTTGCTTTACAGAAAAAGACATGTGCGTTTCTTACTAAAGCATTTCAAGAAATGAATACACTTTCAAAAGAATGTGATTATCTTTCAAATAAAGCTTCTACAGAGAAAAGGAATACTGATCTCACTTCAAACAATACTTTGACATGTCGCAAACAATTGCTTCTCTTTAACAAGATACACGTGGGTTTCTTAGTAAAGCTTTTCAAGAAATGAATACACTTTCAAAAGAACGTGATTATATTTCAAAGCATAGCTTCTACAGAGAAAAGGAACACTGATCTCACTTCTAACAGTAATTTGACATGTCGCAAACAACTTTTCTTTACACAGAAAGACGTGTGTTTCTTACTAAAGCTATTTATAAAATGAATACACTTTCCAAAGAATGTGACTTTCTTTCAAAGTAAAGCTTCTACGGAGAAAAGGAACATTGATATCACTTCTAACAATAATTTGACACGTCGCAAACAACTGCTTCTCTTTACAGGGAAACACATGTGTGTTTCTTCCTAAAGCTTTTCATGAAATGAATACACTTTGAAATAAATGTGATTATCTTTCAAAGTAAAGCTTCTACAGAGAAAGGAACACTTATCTCTCTTCCAAAAATACTTTGACATGTCGCAAAAAATGGCTTTTCTTTACAGAGAAACAGTTGTGCGTTTCTTACTAAAGCTATTTTTGAAATGAATACACTTTCAAAACAATGAGATTATCTTTCAAAGTAAAGCTTGTAGAGAGAAAAGAAAACTGTTCTCATTTTTAACAGTAATTTGACATGTCACAAACAACTGCTTTTCTTTAGAGAGAAATACATGTATGTTTCTTACTAAAGATTTTCAAGAAATGTATACACTTTCAAAAGAACGTGATTATCTTTCAAATTAAAGCTTGTACAGAGAAAAGGAATATTGATCTCACTTCAAACAATATTTTGACATGTCCCAAACAACTGCTTCTCCTAACCAAGTAACACATGTGCTTTGCTTACTAAAGTTTTAAAGAAATGAATACACTTTTTAAAGAACCAATTGTATTTCAAAGCAAAGCTTCTACAGAGAATGGAACACTGATCTCACTTCTAACAATACTTTGACATGTCGCAAACAACAGCTTCTCTTTACAGAGAAACACTTGTGCGTTTCTTACTAAAGCTATTAATGAAATGAATACACTTTCAAAAGAATGTGATTATCTTTCAATGTAAAGTTTGTACAGAGAAAGGTACACTGATCTCACTTCTAAAAATACTTTGACATGTCGCAAACAATGGCTTCTCTTTACCAAGAAACACGTGTGTGTTTCTAACTAATGCTTTTCAAAAAATGTATACACTTTCAAAAGAACTTGATTATCCTTCAAATTAAAGCTTGTACAGAGAAAGGGAACCATGATATCACTTCTAACCAGACGTTGACATGACGCAAACAACTGCTACTCTTTACCAAGAAACACATGTGTGTTAGTTACTAAAGCTTTTCTGGAAATGAATATAGTTTCAAAAAAATGTGATTATCTTTAAAGGAAAGCTTCTACAGAGATAAGGAATATTGACCTCACTTCAAACAATACTTTTACATGTCCTACACAACAGCTTCTCCTTACCAATAACACAAGTGCGTTTCTAACTAAAGCTTTTCAGGAAAGATTACACTTTCAAAAAAATGAGATTATCTTTCAAAATGAAGCTTGTACAGAGAAAAGGAACACTGATCCCACTTCTAACAAACATTTGACATGTCACAAACAACTGCTTTTCTTCACAGAGAAAGACATGTGCTCTTCTTACTAAAGGTTTTAATAAAATGAATACACTTTCAAAAGAATGTGGTTATCTTTCAATGTAAAGCTTCTACAGAGAAAGGTACACTGATCTCACTTGTAAAAATACTTTGATATGTCGCAAAGAAATGCTTCCCTTTACAGAGAAAGACATGTGCATTTCTTACTAAAGGTATTTATAAAATAAATACACTTTCAAAAGAATGTGATTATCTTTCAAAGTAAAGCTTGTACAGAGAAAGGTACACTGATCTCACTTCTAACGATACTTTGATATCCCGCAAACAACTGCTTCTCTTTACCAAGAAACACAAGTGCGTTTCTAACTTAAGCTTTTCAAGAAAAACTACACTTTCAAAATAATGTGATTATCTTTCAAAATAAAGCTTGTACAGAGAAAAGGAACACTAATCTCACTTCTCACAATACTTTGACATGTCACAAACAACTGCTTCTCTTTACTAAGAAACACATATGCGTTTCTAAATAAGCTTTTCAGGAAATGAACGCACTTTCAAAGCAATGTGATTATCTTTCAAAGTAAAGCTTGTACAGAGAAAAAGAATACTTATCTCAGTTCTAACAATACTTTGACAGGTCGCAAACAACTGCTTCTCTTTACAGAGAAACACTTGTGTGTTTCTTAAAAGAATTTCATGCAATAAATACACTTTCAAAAGAACATGATTATCTTTCAAAGCAAAGTTTTACAGAGAAAAGGAACACTGTTCTCACTTCTAACTATACTTTTACATGTCCCAGACATCTGCTCCTCTTTTCAGAGAAACACATGTGCGTTTTACACTAAAACATTTTATGAATTTATTACACTTTCCAAAGAATGTGATTATCTTTCAGAGTAAAGTTTGTACAGAGAAAAGGAACACTGTTCTCACTTCTTAACAATACTTTGACATTTTCCAAACAACTGCTTCTCTTTTCATAGATAAAAATGTGCGTTTCTCAATAAATCATTTCATGAAATTATACACTTTCAAAAGAATGTGATTATCTTTTAAAGTAAAGATTGTACAGAGAAATGGAACACTGTTCACACTTCTAACAATACTTAGTCTTGTCGGAAAGAACTGCATCTCTTTTTAGAAAAACACATGTGTGTTTCTCACTAAAGCATTTCATGAATTTATACACTTTCAAGAGAATGTGATTATCTCTCTAAGTAAGGTTTGTATAGAGAAAAGTAACACTCTTTTCAATTCTTAACAATACTTTGACATGTTCCAAAGAACTGCTTCTCTTTTCAGAGATACACATGTGCGTTTCTCACTAAACCATTTAATGAAATTATACACATTCAAAAGAACGTGATTTGCTATCAAAGTAATGATTGTACAGAGAAAAGGAACACTGTTCTCACTTCTAACAATACTTTTTCCGGTCGCAAAGAACTGCACCTCTTTTCAGAGTAACACATGTCCGTTTCTCAATAAAGCATTTCATGATATTATATACTTTCAAAAGAACGTGATTATCTTTCAAAATAAAGTTTGTACAGAGAAAAGAAACACTGTTGTCACTTCAAGCAATACTTTTACATGTCCCAAAAAACTGCTACACATTTCAGAGAAACACATGTGCTTTTCTCACTAAAGCATTTAATGAAATTATACACTTTCAAAATAAGGTGATTTTCTTTCAAAGTAAAGATTGTACAGACAAATGGAACAATGTTCTCACTTCTAACAATACTTTGTCATGTCGAAAACAACTGCTTCTCTTTTCAGAGATACACATGTGTGTATCTTACTAAACCATTTCATGGAATTATTCACTTTGAAAAGAATGCAATTTTCTTTTAGTAAAGATTGTAAAGAAAAAAGCAATACTGTACTAACTTCTAACAATACTTTGTCAAGTCTCAAACAACTACCCCTCTTTTCAGAGAAACGTGTGCATTTCTCACTAAAGCATTTCATGTAATTATACACTTTCAAAAGAACGTGATTTTCTTTCAAAGTAAAGTTTGTACAGAGAAAAGGAACACTGTTCTCACTTCTAACAATACTTTTATATGTTCCAAACAACTGTTCCTCTTTTAAGAGAAACACATTGTGTTTCTCACTAAACCATTTCATGAAATTATACACTTTCAAAAGTACGTGATTTTCTTTCAAATAAAGTTTGTACAAGAAATGGAACACTGTTCTCACTTGTAACAATACTTTTTCATGTTGCATACCACTTCTTCTCTTTACAAAGAATCACATGTGCTGTTCTCACTAAAGCATTTCAAGAAATTATACACTTTCAAAAGAACGTGATTATCTTTCAAAGTAAAGTTTGTACAGAGAAAAGGAACACTGTTCTCACTTCTAAGAATACTTTTATATGTTCCAAACAACTGCTCCTCTTTTAAGAGAAACACATGTGCATTTCTCACTAAAGCATTTCATGAAAATATACACTTTCAATGAACATGATTTTCTTTCAAATTAAAGCTTGCACAAAGAAAAGCAAAACAGAACTCACTTCTAACTCTTCTTTGACATGTTCCAATCTTGATATCTTCCAAACAACTGCTTCTCTTTTCAGACAAACACATGTCCATTTCTCAATAAAGCATTTCATAAAATTATACACTTTCAAAAGAACGTGATTATCTTTCAATGTAAAGTTTGTACAGAGAAAAGAAACAGTCTTCTCACTTCTAACAATACATTTACATGTCCCACACAAATGCTCCTCTTTTCAGAGAAACACATGTGCGTTTCTCACTAAAACATTCTATGAAATTATACATTTTTAAAATAATGTGATTTTCTTTCAAAGTAAAGCTTGCACAAAGAAAAGTAAACAGAACTCACTTCTAACTCTTCTTTGACATGTTCCAAACTTGGTATCTTCCAAACAACTGCTTCTCTTTTCAGACAAACACATGTCTTTTTCTCAATAAAGCATTTCATAAAATTATACACTTTCAAAAGAACGTGATTATCTTTTAATGTAAAGTTTGTACAGAGAAAAGAAACAGTCTTCTCACTTCTAACAATACTTTTACAAGTCCCACACAACTGCTTCTCTTTTCAGAGAAACACATGTGCATTTCTCACTAAACCATTTCATGAAATTATACACTTTCAAAAGAATGTGATTTTCTTTTAAAGTAAAGATTGTACAGATAAATTGAACACTGATAATACTTGTAACAATACTTTGTCATGTTGCAAACAACTGTCCCTCTTTTCAGAGAAACACATGTGCATTTCTCACTAAAACGTTTCATGAAAGTGTACACTTTCAAAACAATGTGATTTTCTTTCAAATAAAGTTTGTACAAGAAATGGAACACTGTTCTCACTTCTAACAATACTTTTTCATGTTGCAAACCACTCCTTCTCTTTACAAAAATTAAATGTGCATTTCTCACTAAAGCATTTCAAGAAATTATACACTTTCAAAAGAACGTGATTATCTTTCAAAGTAAAGTTTGTACAGAGAAAAGGAACACTGTTCTCACTTTTAACAATACTTTTATATGTTCCAAACAACTGCTTCTCTTTTCAGACAAACACATGTCTGTTTCTCAATAATGAATTTCATGAAATTATACACTTTCAAAAGAACGTGATTATCTTTCAATGTAAAGGTTTTACAGAGAAAAGAAACAGTCTTCTCACTTCTAACAATACTTTTACATGTCCCACACAAATGTTCTTCTTTCCAGAGAAACACATGTGCGTTTCTCCCTAAATCATTTCATGAAATTATACAGTTTCAAAAGAATGTGATTTTCTTTTAAAGTAAAGATTGTACAGATAAATTGAACACTGTTAATACTTGTAACAATACTTTGTCATCTTGCAAACAACTGCACATCTTTTCAGAGAAATACATGTGCGTTTCTCACTAAAACATTTCATGAAATTATCCACGTTCAAAAGAACGTGATTATCTTTCAAAGTAAAGTTTGTACAGAGAAAAGGAACACTGTTCTCACTTCTATCGATACTTTGACGTGTTCCAAACAACTGCTTCTCTTTTTAGAGGAAAACATTTACTTTTCTCACCAAAGCATTTCATGAAATTATACACTTTCAAAAGAATGTGATTATCTTTCAAAGTAAAGTTTGAACAAAAAAAAGAAACACTCTTCTCACTTCTAAAAATACTCATATATGTCCTAAACAACTGCTCCCCTTTTCAGAGAAACACATGTGCGTTTCTCACTAAATCATTTCATGAAAATATACACTTTCAATGAATATGATTTTCTTTCAAAGTAAAGCTTGCACAAAGAAAAGCAAAACAGAACTCTCCTCTAACTCTTCTTTGCCATGTTCCAAACAACTGCTTCTCTTTTCAGAGAAACACATGTGTGTTCCTCAGTGAAACATTTCATGAAATTATACGCTTTAAAAGAATGTCCTTATCTTTCAAAGTAAAGTTAGTACAGAGCAAAGGAACACTGTTCTCACTCCTAACAATACTTTGACATGTTCCAAACAACTGCTTCTCTTTTCAGAGATACACATGTGCGTTTCTCACTAAATCATTTTATGTAATTATTCACTTTCAACAGAATGTGATTTTCTTTCAAAGTAAAAATTGTACAGAGAAAAGGAACACTGTACTCACTTCTAACAATACTTTGTCATGTTGCAAACAACTGCCCGTCTTTTCAGAGAAAAAATTTACTTTTCCCACCAAAAGACTTCATGAAATTATACACTTTCAAAAGAACGTGATTTTCTTTTAAATAATCTTGCAGAAAGAACAGAAAAACAGAACTCACTTATTACTCTTCTTTGAAATGCTCTAAACTAGACATGTTCCAAACATTTGCTTCTGTTTGAAGAGAAACACATGTGCATTTCTCACTAAAGCATTTCATGAAATTATACACTTTCAGAAGATAAAGATAGTACAGAGAAATGAAACACTGTTCATACTTCAAAAAATACATTGTCATGTCACACACAACTGCCCCTCTTTTCAGAGAAACACAGGGAGTTTGTCACTAAAGCATTTCATGAAATTATACACTTTCAAAGAACATGATTATCTTTCAAAGTAAAGTTGTACAGAGAAAAAGAACACTGTTCTCACTTCTTAACAAGACTTTGACATGTTCCAAACAACTGCTTCTCTTTTCAGAGATACACATGTGCATTTCTCACTAAACTTTTTCATGAAATTGTACACTTTCAAAACAACGTTATTTTCTTT